>NC_069144.1:58238382-58424797 GCF_943734635.1 Anopheles cruzii | reverse complement strand
TTTGTGCGTTAACCGCCCGAAATGGATCGCCTAACCCAACAGTCCGATATTTTTCGTACATATAATTTTTGATTATTCAGGCTTTTTTGACAGTTGTCAAATTTATTTAAACAGCTGTCAAAATATTAAGATGACGGTATCGCAAAACGCTTGAGAAAGAATTCTTTTCGCTTGATTCTATACTGCGTCAGTTATGTGTCGGTTGAATAGAAATGTAATGCTTAGAATGCGAACGAAAAGGACTACGACCTAACAACTGCTACAGAAGACTAGATAACTAGATAGTCAGAAGACTAGAGCTCATTTTCGCTGTCAACTGCGTGTGAGATAGAGAGAGTTGAAATAGTTGCAGTTATTTCACAGGTCTATAACTCGGATTTGAAGTTAGTCAGTCCCAGTGCGAGTTTCGGTTTCGTCGAAACGAACCCAGAGTGTGAATATTTTTTTGATGAACTTTATTTATTTCAAAACCATCCCAGTAAAGTGACGTTTAAGCGATATTATCATTCGCCAAAGTCATCCCAAGAGACAAGCGAAACCTCTTTTCGACGCTGACTTGATCGACGTAAACATTCGATCGAAAACCGGTAGCCTCCAAGAGCCCGGGGAGTTGGGAGTTGTGCTCGAGAAAATTAGATTTCACGCAAAGAGTTTGTTGAAACAATAAATAATCCCACAACAGATTCACGAAAACAATGTAATTGCTTGCAAAGAAAAAGATTCCATTCCAACTGCGCCCCGTGGAAATGAAGCTTCCGTATAAAATTACTTACAGACCACAAAATGAGCTGATGAATGCCAGCAACAAAAAAAAACGAAGGAAATGTGCCGATAAAAAAGCCAGCCAGTGGGCTGAATGGTCGCAGCACCATTCGCAGTTGTAGGCAGTCCAGTGGGCTTCTGAAAATTGGCTCCGGAAAAGAACATACACACACAAACTATTATTTTTGCCAACAACGCAAACGGCAAAGTATAATCTCATTATCCTTCTGTGCCCACGCCAGGCCAAGCCAGCCAGGCGCCTTATTATCCCCGGAGCTCAGGCCAAACCCCAAATAGAACTCCGTTCAGGGTGGGGACCGATTTTTGGACCACAACAACCGTAGGAAGCGGGGCAAAAAAACGAATCGGAAATCGGAATATTCAATTATGGATAAAGATTCAGATTGTCCAATTAAGGGCCTGAGCCCGGATCGGATCGGAGGACAAGTCTGAGGGTAACAACTTTGGACGTCGATGTCGGATCCAAGATGTCGATCCACATCCAAAGGACCCACATATAGGGTTTTTTTCCTCCCAATACACACCCTCAATTACTTGCACTGTCCCTGTTACCGCCCGTCGAAGCCGGGTCGGGTGGTGGCCACCGCCGAGGTAGTTGGCAAATTTGCGTGCCTTCCATAGCGCTTCACCACTTTTGCTATCGCAAATTTATGGTCCACAGCCTAAGTAGTGCTCCATGTAACCGGGGGACTGGATTAAACCCGCCCGCAGGCCCGAACCCGATGGCGCTGCTGCGTCGCTCCACACTTTCACACAATCTGCTATCGCAGGCGGAGATCGTTTATTCTAGGGGTGGCAGTGGCCCCCGGAGGAGGAACCCGGTGACTTCCCCCGGACCGACGTGCAGCAGGCAGCGGCGGTAACAAAACACAAGGTAATGCGGTGGTCCCGCCGCCGCCGGCCTTGATGGTATCCGATGCGGCAGATTACTACTCCGGGGTGGAGGAGCTCTGACACAATCCAGCAGGCAGGCTGGCGGTATAACAACATCCTCCCCATCCGCTTGGGAGATGTTGCCGCAGCCGCATCGTGCGAAAGAGTAAATTGAATGACTAAAAATGAAATGAAGCCCAAATCCCCAAGTGTGGGAGCGCAGCGCTACGCACCTACGGTAAGCTCTCCCCGTCGTCGTCGTCTGTTGACAACCTACCTAATGCCCAACGCAATTTCGAGCCCAACCCCAAGAAACCCGGGTTCCAGGGGGGCGGGTGGACCCTGAATTCCGTGCCGCCATCGCATCTCGTGGGACCCAAATGTTATCTCTCAGAAGAAGCGCCCCGATGCCATCGGTTCCCGAAAAGGGGTTTGCGCCGGGGAAAGTGAGTCTTCTGTGATAATCCAACTCCGTCCACCCTCCCGGCCACCCGCCCGACTCTCCCAAGGCCCGCAGGCGATCGGGATGACGTTAGTTCGTAACTAAATAGGTGGTTCAAATTTCGAACCGCATACATAATACACACACGCGCACACTGGCACAGGAACCCCCTGGAAAGTTATCAGAGAGGGTCGCTTGCACAGATAAGAGAGGGGCCGCCAGCGGAGCCTGAGCCGCAGAGCCATCAGGCGCCAGCCGAAGAAGAAGGAGAAGCCTTATCGGTCGGTTGTTTGGGGTGTCCTTTTTCCAAACGAAACCACGTGTGCCGGAGTCTGTGTGTGGTGATGACACAACAATGTGGTAATTTTGGGTTCCCCTTTGCCTCGGGTGTTGGCCGCATAGACTTGGGGATCAATTGAATTGCGAAAGTTTTTCTCCTTTCGAAAGGATGTCGGGCGACTAACTTTTAAATTAATCTGAAAATATGATTCTTTGCCGAGCGAAGCCACTCCAAATCGTTCGAAACCCCTAGCTCTTTGTGGTCCTGTCGGCTGACCTGGACTCCTGGTCAGAGCACAATTAACTGTTCGGTTCGACGTCACTCTCGGTCGACGGATGAAGCCCCAAAAACCTTCATCCGACGAAAGGCTTTCACCGAGGGTGCCCAATTAAAGAATTGGAGTAAAATTAAAAGCAAACCCACACGGGCCCGGGACTGAGTGGCACAAACCACGGGAAAGTGCGCCCGACGCCGAGTAATTTTCTATGTTTCACCAGAAAGCATCAGGACCTTCCGGAAAGGTTGTTGAATTGGCCAAAAATGGCTCGAAATGCCGGGCCGAAAGCTCACGGAGTAGTGAAGTCCCCCAGAGAGCTCCTCTAACGATCCGCGGGCTGGTGTAAAACTAAAAGCAATGCCGTGTTGTAGATGTTCCTACGATAACTCTACACTACTACACTAGGTGCTGGTCTAAGCTGGTTCTTTGAGAGGCACGCACCAATTAGCGGGTCCTTTTCGATGGACTGGCCGCATGAGAAAAGGATCTATAAAATTGGCACGCAGTGGTGGTGTCATTTGTATTTTTTGGTAACTTTCAACGGCTTAGACATTTCCACACAAATTAAGTGCGTTGTTCAATCCAATTGGAACTTATCTTCCCTTCGAGCGAAGGCTGGATCAATTGTTGGGTCTATCGAAAAGCACTTCAAAATTGTTCCTATTTATGGGTTAACTAATTTGGCGTTAGGAAGATGACATCGGACTTGCATGAGTCAAAAGCTTGTTCCTGTAAAGGACATCAGCAAACACAGAATGAATCTTAGGAAGGCCAAGGACCTGCTTATAGTCGATCGTTTCACTCGAAGGCATCGTTTTAACTATACCAAATAAAACCTCCAATTTATTTGCAATCTTTTACTTTACTTTACAATCGTTACTTTACTTTTTTAATCATAAATGTCCGCGAACTGAGTCACCCCATTCCAGAGGGCGACTGAAGTGTTGAATCCACTCCAAAGGCCAAGACCGCCGCCGGGGATATCCGCACGTGTCGATTCGGGAGAAACGGTCGGGTTTGGTCGGTGTAATGATTTATGTTCCAATAATCCACCCGATTGTAATGAGGGCGACACACTCGGCGGCCCCCGGTTGGTGTCCGGCGTGAGGAATGTCTTCAGAAGCGCCGAAGTTCCGAAGGCTATTAAAGCGAACAAGGATTAAGGGAGGTTTTGTCACGCAGCCCACAATTAAGCATCTCCGAAAAGGGGTTCGGACAGGGCTAGGGAGGCTAGGGCGACGGCGACAGAGTATGCGATGAATGGACCGGCCGCCGAGGTGCCGGATCGTGTCCTTGACGATTGAACATTACTTAAACTGTGCGTCCAGCCGAGGACTGTGCGTTAATGGTCCTGGTGGGGGTGAGCAGACCAGGAAACAGAAGTCACACAACACACACGACCGGACTCCGGACCGGACCGGATGGAATGTCTCGTCTCGCAATCGCACGGACGAAGGATGCCAAAAATATAAATGCACAAGAAAGGCCGTCCGGCGACGGCGGGTTGCGCGGTTCCTTCGAAGAAGTCCCAAGCAGCCGGAGCCGACCCCGCCGGAAAGTTATACAACTGCCAGTAAATCATATTTTTGTGTAAAAATCACATTAAAACCACATGCTGCTGCTGCTGCTGCTGCGGGACCACCGACATCATCCAACCGACATCGCCCGGCCACGCGCAGCAGCAGCCCATCAGCACCGCCGGGGTACACAGCACCGCATCGTTCATATATTAGTGTGTACCATCGTTTTTATTGCTTCTTCGCCCACTGTGGTCGGAGAAGACACACGCAAGCAATAGGAGAAAAAGAAGATCACAGATGCCCGAGGACTAACAACAACAGAAAATTCACCCTCCGCCACTTTAAGAGCGAGACGTGGAAAAAAGGATATCCCTTGCCGAAGGGATCCTCTCCTTGGTCAGTTCATGTACGCGGTGGGTCTGCGGTCGCTCCAAGGACTGAATGCTGTCGAGTGGATCAAAGATATGAAGAGGCGTTCCCCACGCTTTGCTCCTGTCACTTTAACCTACCTCTTTGCCCGTAGCAGTTCGCACCAGCCACACCGCAGATCGCATCAAAAGCCAACGGCTTCTTGACTTTTGAAGTTGACAAGACCTGGCGCGATGCTGAAAGGATGCTGCGATTAACAAAACGCTGCGCTGCAGCAGCTAGTGACAGCATGTGAGCTGTCGGTTTTTCTGCCCCCGAAAAACAGGGCAGGCTGTGGCGAAACTTATGGTCGCCATTATGGTACGTGGCTGGCAGCGCTGGTGTGTGGTGAGAAAGTTTTATTGTTTAAAAACACCTCCTGGACGCGTGAGTGTTGGGGCAAGAAGTTGCTGTGATTTGCGCCGTTGCGCACTGTTCTGCATTCCACCTAACGCCCGAAAGCACTTCGAACAGAACACTCGGGACCCACAACAACTGTTGCTATTTATTTCGTGCACGCGCCACACCGGGCGTTTCTTATAAAGTTTGGTCCCGAGTCCATATGCTGTGGGACAGGGTACGTTACGAAGAGAAAGTTAAAAACTTGCTGGAACATCAACTGTGTGCAAGGCTTCTTCGATTACTTATTTGTTGAATCGATGGCTACTAGGTACTGGTTTCAATAATTTCATCAATGTTTTCTTTGTTTGAGTCTTTAGAACATTGCGGTAAGCAAGTCTCGAGATCGAAGCAACATACGAGAGAGTAACATATTTCAAACGGATATCGTTTGACGATTAAGGAGATCTAAACCGCGAGGAGAACTGTTCGCTTTGTGAAGTATTTAAAAAAATCTGGAATCTAAAAATGAGTGCATAAATCTGTTGTTCGAATAAATGGATCCTGCAGCACGCAGACAGTCCAGCGAGAGACCGAGAGTTGGGCTAATTGCATAGCGTTTTCTTCAGCTTCAGCCTCCGAAACGGATTTAATTCCTTCTGAACACCATTATTACACTATGCGCATCTTTTTTCCACCCCTGCACCGGGGCGCATTCCTTTCGCTAGAAGAAGGTCCTTTTCTGAGCGGGCAACCCACCATCGGGCATCTGTGTGAAAAATCTTAATTAATTAAGATCAAGTCATAACACAGACGCAGCTTGCGATTCTACGGGTTTCAATTATTACTGTCCAACCCCACCAAAAACCGGGAACTAAAACCGACGCCCGGAATGACGCACATCGGAATGAAGGCTCGTTGGTCGCCACCGTCGTCGATCTGCTGGTGCTGGTGGACGAATCGCGACTTCAAAGATAACCAAACCCCGCACACAGAGTGTCACCGCCAGTGGTGGCGCGCCACCGAATAATCTGATCCCGACAAAAACGACGGCGAGCGAGAAAAGAAATAGTGATGCCGCGCGCATCTTCGCACGTCCGAGCGGAGTGTTTCTTAGTTTCGCTTTAAAAACATTCCACTGATTAAAACGAGTGACGAGGAAAGCCCCGAGAATTTTTCCACAGATTTCCAGTTTTTTTTTCGCCCTCCGGAGCGAGCAACGACTGCGTAATTACTGCTGACGGAAGGCAATCTTGGTCCGCGAGCTGGACCAAGATTTGATGGTTTAAAATACCCATTCGTGGAAATAGAGCGCATACCTAGCGCAGAAAAGGGATACCACCGTTGATTAGACCTGATTTAGTCCTCTATCTCGCATCAAACTAGCGGTTGGATTAGACAAAGTAATGGCCAATTTGAAAGCTGCAATTCTCCCAAAAAGGGAGAAGAGATTTTCTTCTCCATCGTTTTTTGCCGACAGCCACAGAGATGCCACCGCCGCAGTTGTTTAAAATATTTGGAGGAATCTCGAGTATGGACTCCTTGAAAAGAAGTGCCCTCTTCTGACTTACCACTCAATTAAATTTGACAAATTTAATGGCAGGCGACGGAACAGGAGCACGGACGGTACACCCCTGCAAGCTGTTTGCGGGGTTCGATCCTGGAAGAAGCAGATCCTGGAAGAGAGTGAGAGAGAGCAAAACCGTAAGTCAATAGAAGAAAGGCACACTGAGCTGAGGATGGGGCCGTTTGATGATGGATTCAAGTCTGCGCGCCGGTGAAGTGTCTGCCCGAAGTGTGCCCCGTTTTGAACTCCTGAAGAAGCCATAGACTTGACTAACAAACCCCGTCGCCCGTGAGGGGATTTTAAAGAGAGAGAGTGAGATGCAAACAGAGAGTTCGCCCAACTCCAGAATATGTGTCTAGTCGGCGGGATCCGCGAGACTCGAGGCGCACTAATGAGATCGTGGAAAAGCGCAATCCAAAACCGAACGCCTGTTGGCACCCTGCCCTCGGGGGGGCCCTCGGAATCGGAAAAGCCTCCACAGCTTCGCGTGAATTATGACGTTTCATTTCGCATCGTGCGCCACACGCTGGACCAGGGTCTGCCGGCGTAGAGCGGAACGCATGAAGAAACGAAATAAACCAATAACCGCGGCGCGCGCGCGACTCCATTTCTTAATATGGCCACCGAAGATGAACTGGCCGCCGCCGCCGTCGTCGTCGAGAGCGGCGCGCTCGTCGTGTCTTGTGGGATAAATAAAGAAAAGTGGCCGCAAACTCCCGTTAAGAAGCTAGGGAAAAGAAGCCAAAAAAAAAACAATACCAAAGTGATCCCTAATGGCCCCTGCGAAGGCTCGTGGAGCGAAGTTGGGATAAGAAGCGACGGCACTTCGACGACACCCGGGTCGCCGTCGGTCGCTGGGTTGCGCCGCTGGCCCTGGGCCCTGGGTGGGTTTCAAGAATTATTAAGTTTTCAGTCAACGAAAGCTTTTTAAATCTCTTCGCCCGCTGCGACGCCCGTCGGCTCGTCTCTGTGCGCTCTGCGTTGTCGGCGTCGTGACGCCATGACGTGCATTTTTAATCACGAATCGAGAAGCCCGGCGTCCGACGGCTTCTTCGGAGGGCTCGGGCTTTATTTATTTATTCTTTTTTGGTGCGGACCCTTCCAGCGTCGAGCTGCTGCTGTTCCCGGTGCTACATGGCGCACTTCGGTTCCCGGTGCTACATGGCGCGAAAACGAAGGAAGCGTGTGTGAGGCTTGTGAAATTCCAAGAGATCTACGAAGAAACTTGGCCCGTAAAGGAAGGATGTCATCCATCCGTCAAATATCCACAGTGCGATAAATAAGTCCTTAAACTCGAACCATACTCAACAATCAAATAGTTTTGTTAGAAATTAAATAATTGGCATCCTGGTTTAATGAAAAACTATTTATAAATATTGTAGTTCCGTTTACTTTTGCTTACGTTCCGTTTACTTGACAGATTGCAAACGATACCTGTTGAACCGATTGAGAACCGATTGATAACCGGTTTGTTCAAAACCATTTTCAATTTAGACAAAACTTCTATTAGGCTAATAAAACATACATGAAACCAAATTCATTCGCCGCAAGGATTCCTCAACGGTCAACCCACGTAGCAGCGCGATCAAAAGTTTCCGGCAGCGTGCTGCGCGCGGGTTACCCGCTCGTTCCGTAAAGCATTACCACGTGGCCGCCCTGCACACACACAAGCACACACGTGTGCGTGCGTGCGTGTGGAAAACTCGAGAAACGAGAAATTCTAAAATATTTCCAAAAAAACTCAAAATGAAACGGCGACGGCTGAAGGTCCCCCCTCCGCGGGAGCAGCGGGTTTTCAGCGGGGCAATCGTCATAATCGGACGTTCGGCTTTTGGGGCGTTTGCCTGGAGCCTGGAGGCGCGACCAAAAAACCAAAAAAGAAGGAAAGGAATCGAAGAGGAAGATCGCCGTTCGTCGTCATCGTCGACGGCGGCCGCTCGCGCGCCGGGCGCTAAAATGGGTTTTGGAAAACTATTAACGGTAGTAAACATTCCGGACACGTTTTACATGGATTTCGTTGCCGCTGCTGCCGAGCCGGGCGAGGGCCACGCTCTGCCCGTGCCCCCGACTTCGGCCACCGAGGGCTCACTTTCGTATTTCAGCGCGCGCTTATCATATTTTTGGGCCGACGACGACGATGAAACGGCGCGCTGGATGATGCTGATCCTGAAATCATTCTCGTCATCCCGGTTCTCGGGTTGCGCGACAGGATAGCCCCCCCGCCCCTATCCGTAATGTGCCCTTCGGATAAATTTAAAGCCAGTTTCGCTCTTTCTCTAGCTCGTCGGGTTGGGCTGAAAGGGCTGGTTCCACGCCATCTCGTTATGCGTATAATCCGTTATTTACGCTGGCGACATAACTCCGCTGCTCGTCATTCTACCAGACCACGGTCGAGGACGACCCGCTGTAGGGGTGAGTCCTAGCTTGCCCAATAAAGGCGGACGGGGGCGATAATTTGACGAAACTAGACACCCGCACCGTGGCCGAGTGGAGGAGAACGTGTCGCCGGGAATAATCGCTCACTCGGCGTCCCAGGATGTTGGATGGGCCGACTGCCGACACCATCCGGAACCCGGTTCCGGAGGCATGATAATTTTGAATAATTAGATTCCTTTCTGAGAGGCGGCCCGAATTACGCTTCACGAACCTAATTACTACCTCCCTCCGTCGGGCAGTGGACAGCGGACGTGCTCCAACTACTGACATGGCTCTCTCTCCGCACAGATAACAGACACACAACGCTGTCTGAATGATTCTAACTTTTAGACACTGAATTCTTCGACGACACCGGTTAACCGATTATTGCCGGGATAAACACCCCAACACCGTACAGACAGCCGAAAGTAGCGTTTCACATCCCTCATCCACGGAGGATCATGTGACAAGGGGGCTCGGCCGGACCGAACAGATCAACAACCGAACGAAACGGTTTGGTGATCAAACACATTATACGACCCGCTAACAGCCCGTGTCAACGCGAACGCGACGTGAACCAAGGAAAAGAGAAGTTTGTTTTTGAGTAAGACGTACGTACCTGGTGTGGGCTCTTGGTGTGGAAAAATACCCACAAATTAGGACCTTAGCACCGACGGGAAGCCTATTTTCAGTCTCAACCAGCCGATTGATGGTCGGTATTTTTAGAGGGAAACTGTTTTTTTCGCTCACCCTTTTCGGGGTCGGAGTCGTGGTGTTCCGCGACTTGTTGACCGCGGTGCTTAGCGCCACCGTCCGCGAGCTACCGGTTTTCGAGTGTTTGCTTCCAATTATTTTCCGACCAACAGCTACTCGACAGTAGTTACACCTTGGGCGCAACATGTGTGTCACGGTGCGCTTAGGTTGTTGTTGAAGTTATAGTGGACCTTGCTTTTTTGGGGAGAGGGATCCCTGCGATAAGTACACGTTCGCTTCTTTTGAAGAGACATAACCCAAAACGTTCAGGCCACGGAAAACTGGCCACGCTCTTCCCTGAGTAATAGACTTTAGTAGTCTCTTTAGCAATTTAGCGTCTTGTTATGCAATTAATCTTTTGACCATTGATTTTTGCTTCTATTTGCTTCTGTGACGAATCTATCTTTTCTATGCTTTTATTTATGTTTATGACAAATATAAATCCTAAGGAAAACCCATTATTGAGTAGCATTTATTCATCAGTACGAGACGAGAATAGCCAGAATAACTTCCTTTAGTAAAGAAGAACCAAATTTCTGTTTATAACAGCGAGTTGAGGATTGGGCTTCGTAAAAAATGTAGCATAGTATTAACATTCCCATGGCCAACTACTACGTAAGGCTACTACCGAACGCGCAATAAACGCGTCACTGGAAAGCTCTCAGGCGATGTTTATACCATTGAGTTGGAGAGTCCCGCCGAAAAAGGCGCTTGATTTGTGCTGTTTTAGTGACAACTGCTGAAACAACCACTTCAGCTGGGAACCGGGATCAGTAATTTAAAAAACACTGCCAAAAATACCTTCATATTGGGTACGGCAAATAACACAACCAACCGAAAGCTAGCGAAAGCCAAAGTCCAAAATTAGCCCACCACCACCAGAGAAGGCCAACGGGGTCGGGTTGTCCCGTAGTGGCTCAAAAATTCACGATTAGCCATAACTTGCTGTTACCTAAAAAAACACCTCCCACCAACCAAGCCTTTCGTGGGTCTTTTTACAACGCGCCCAGCGTGTTCTTCAACGGACTCGGGTTCCTTCCGTCGCTCCGTCTCCGCTTGTTTGCGTTTTCCGCAGCCAATTGACAAAGTTTGTCCAAATTTTTTACTCTTGCTGGGTTCAGAAGAACCCAGGTCGTATCAGTCGCCCTCGGTAGGGCGGCCACCATCTTCTCGGGGAGGGCGTCCACCGTGGTTCACGGCAGCCGGCAGAAAAGTCATCAAGATTCCGTCGCCGGATAAACGCGCCCAGGACGAAGGAAACGGACGACGGAACGGAAGGGGAGCAGCACTTTTTTTGGGGGCCATCACGAAGAAAAGCTCATCCAGCGAAACGTTCGGTTTCGGTACGAAGGAAACCCGCCTTGTCACGGGGAGGACACTCTACACTATCGGTGCTGCTGTTGTTTGTTGGCAAAGTCGTGTCGGTCGGTCGGTGGTTGGTTCATTTTCTTTTTCACAATTCATAAATTTTTCGGGGCCCCGGCCTCAGTTTATCGTGCGTGCAGCAGCAGCTCCGGAGTGGCTCCGAAGAACCCGCCGGTGTGTTTCACTTTCGATTCACCGCCCACGCTCCCTCCGAGGGCCCCCGAGAGAGATCAACCTCGACGATGATTGTCGTCGTCGTCGTCGTTGCTGCTGCTGGTGGCGTTGGGTTGAAAATTAGAAAAATAATAACCTCCTCCGAGGAACTCGCAGCCACTCGCTGTACGAGACTCGTGTCGCTGGGAAGCGGTGGCTCCGACGACTACGACGACAAGGACGATAAAAGTAGCAACAACCGGGACAGCGCGCTGCAGAACCCTCTAATGGACGCAAGAAGCAAAGTTCCGAGGCGAAGCTGACGACACGATGCGCGCTCCGGTGGCTCCGGCGAGCCGAAACTTTTGTCACACGGCGACGGGGAAGATACCCAAAATGATCACCGCCGGAGCGCACGGACGAGGCGTTGTTCCAGCAGCTTTCAGGTTCAGTGGCGAAATTCAAATTCAAATCGTTCGTAAATAATTAAATAAGAGCCCGGGCGTTTGTTCGCCTCGCCCCGTTCTCGGTCGGTCTCGGATCTCGGACCCGAAATTGTGTGCCCCAAACCTCTCTGGGTGTGTTTGCTCATCTGGCGCAGATGAAACGTATCCCTTCTTCTTCGCCTTTTTTTCTTCTTGCGGCGGATTTTTCTCACACCCCAAGCGGAACCGGAACCCGAACGGAGCGATGGGGAAAATTACGGAGGCGTTTCTATCGAATCCACCCAAATCCCGCACCGCGCTGGGTGGGTTGGGAATGCAGATGGCCATTTTCTTCTTCAATCCTAGGGTTGCAGAGCAAACCTCTATCTCCCCGCTCCGGTCGGTTGTTCGGTCGGTGTACTTTGAGTGTCCCTGGGTCTAGTGTTGTATCCCCGATTGACCACATCGTTGGCCACCCGACCGGATGGTGAGCTTTAAATCGAACCTACGCTCCCCAGCGGCTCCCAGTCAGCACCGAAATCGAAAGAATAATATTTATTAAAGGGCCCAAGGCTGCCGAGCAAAAAACGACGACTTCCGACGACAAATCGGGCACTTCCCACGAAGGGAAGTTGGAAGAGTTTTTGGAGGTTATAAAAATAGTGTCAAATAGCGCTCGGTGCCGAAGAAGTGCCATAAAAGTTGCCCACAGCATCCAAACGGCAACGGGCTGGGCTCACTTCCGCTGCGGGTTAATTCAAGTAGAAAGGCTCCACCCGGCTCCGCGGATGAAACACATTCTTCTCCGTCTAAACATTTCGTTTTGGGGGAAGCCCAGCTCTGGTTACGCACTCCGGACGACGGCCCTGGCGGCGTTGGGCCGGTGGCCAACGGCTTCGCCTGCGATGTCGTGTTTGCCTATTGGCACTTTGGAAACTTTGGAAGCCCCCGGAACCCGGAGGCGCCTTCCTGGGGACGGAGTCCCAGCGAGCGAGAGTCCTTGTGTTTGCCTACTTCGTTATTGCTTCACCAGTCGTCGTCGTCGTGTTGTGTTACTGGACCCCGGTTCGATGGCGCGTCGAAATTATGCCAAAACACACTGCTGCCTCTGCGCCTCCATCTCTCTCTCGAGGGATCTATTTCGCTTCGCCGGTCTTCCGGTTCCGCTTTTTGTGTTATCTTTGGGGTCGCCCGGTTTTTTCTTCTTGGCGCACCACCCTCCTATCTCTCAACAATCGGATTCACAATTCAAATGTGCTCGCACTGTGCGACCCGGCCGCATCTTCATTCTGGTGAAAGATACAACAGAATGCTCCGAGTTCGCTTCGAAAGAGCCCGAAAAACAACGCGGCAAACCTCCGCAAGAAATGCGTACTTTTTGCACCAGAAAAGAAAACGGAACCGAGCGAAGCTGTTTGGTTAGCCTTGCAAACGAAAACAGGAACTCGCCAGATAGCGCAGATCCGCTGGCACAGACGTAAGAAGAAACCGGCGGCGTAACGGCCCCGCGATCTACTTCCGGTGTCTGGTGGCCTCGCGCAGGAGACGCCTCACAAAACTTTGCAAAACTAAACATTGGGGAGCGGAGAGCACACGAAACATTCTTGGAACGCAACCAACAACACCTCGGGGGCTTGGGTTTTAAAGGGATTCCCTAAAAAAAATGACGGCGTGCGCGGCCATCAATGGCTGCGCGATGAAGGGCCCCATTTTCTGGTCAGGAGACGGATAATAAATCCCATTAAATTATCTCTCTTTGCGACGACGGTGTGACGACAGCTGACGCGCGGACTCGGCACATCCTCGGCCGTTTAGAAATATTATCGACAGCTACGCCACACCGCCGGCTCTTAATGACGCCCCGTGCGAGGTGATGATTAACCGAAGGACAACGCGCGCGGGATAATATTGAACGCTCGAACCCGGATCCGGATAATCAAGGGAAAGGGGGCCAACAGACCGCGGAACGTTGCTGTTCCGGTCGATTGCGCGTCTTAAGGGGAAGAGGACCTACAAAAAAACACGCTCCTCCGAACGTCATTAAGGAAGTCCACGGCGTCCACCAGCGCCAATCTTGTGAGGCGCGACAATTTCGGTGCCATTTTCACGCCGGAAGTGCTCCACCACGGTGTCGGTGTCTGCAGGCTGCGGGCGGGATATCTGTAGTCCATTTTTGCCCCCCCCCCCCCCCCGGAATTTTCTAAAATGATAAAAAACGGTTTAACAACATAAAACACCAACCAGTGGATTAGATGTGGGGCATCTTCATTGACGTCTGGCGAAACATGTCGGTTCTGAGCACTAGATGAGTACTAGATGACAACAACGCTCTATGGTAACTAGGATCGTGATGGCAGAGGCGTTGATTGACACCTCCTGGCATATATCAGGACTCTGTCGCCTACTACGACGACCACCGTTCAAAATCACTACACAAACAGGGTGAGTTTGAGGCTCTTGTCTAAAATTCTAAAAGTCCATATGGCTTCTAGAACGGTTACGCAATAACTTGAACTGATATTCAACCAACGTGCGCCATTACTTCTTTGGCCTACTGCAGTGATAAGTGTATCCGAGAGAGAAATTGTTATAAGTACTCTGCGGCACTGTGTGTGCCGTGTACGAGACAAAACAACATTATATAAAGCCTACAAAACGTCTGACGTAGACAAAATTAAATAGAAATTGTGATCTTGAATTTCGCTACTTCTAAAGAAACATCTCCGACGGTAGCGGACGGTCCTTAACAACCTTCGATCCATGCGAGGGGGCGGCTCGGGGGTAGCTCCAATGAAAGCGCTATGTCGATAAAATGGAAATTTCAGCATAGAAATAGACGGTTTCTACTTCCACAACGGACACGGTGGTGAGGCAGAAGGACGATAAAGCCCAGGGACCCCCGCCGAAGCCTGAAGATGTTTCTGCAGTGGCACCAACCGACAGACCGACTTGATAACGGGCGCAATTCTTTCTGGACCGGAGAAGGGCAACACAAAATGACAACGTTGGACGGCGGCGGCCACAACAGCGCCCAGGAACGTGGCGGATCCGAAATCCGATTCCTGTCGGGGTCGCCCGTTGCCCGTCCGTCGTCGGAGAACGAAGATTAAAACGCCCTCCTCCAGAGAACTGAGTCCACCTCCCCCTCGGGTGCTCGGGGCTAATTGTGAAGTTTGTGTCGCGGGCGTCCACCTACCTCCCCCCGTTTTCACGACACAACGAAATCCCCACAAAGCACCGAACACACCGAGAGAGAGAGAGGGAGAGAGTTTTATCAATTCCACTTTATTCCGGGCTGTCCTTTCGGCCGTCGACTTTCGATTAACATGTTATGAAACCGGAGCCCGGGTGGGCGGAGTGCCGGAGGGCCAAGAAACAAAACCGATCCGAAAAAGTGCGAAGGATCCAAGGATCCCCCACCCGGTCAAAAAGCCTCGGACGCGGCGGAAAAAAGGCTGGAGCTCCCCACCGGAAGGCTAATGGGCGAATTTATATCCTTTCAACACCCAACCAACCGGCCGGCCGCCGGTGGGCAACCCGGGACCAGGCCGGGCGCTGCTAAGCAATCAACAAAATCCTGATTTGGCCGGAGACGGTAGGTGTTGATTCAATCCTTTCGATAAGTTCGAGGGGGAAAATACGCACACAAAAAAACCGAACGGGGGGAACCCTAACTCTCGATGTTGTTTATCGTAATTCGGCCCCCGGAGTTCCCGGGAGAGTGGCAGTGGCTGTGTTTGGTGGAGAGTGAGTGCCGCTGCTTCCGCTTGATGGCGCGCAGATGGCGGTCGATAGCTTGCGCTATTCTGCGCGCCCGCCACCGGAAGGAGGATCTCTTCCCGGAGCGCAGGGAGCGGCCACATTTGCATAACAAGAACGCACCACATCAACGATCCGACCCACCGCTCCTGCTTTGCCTTTAATCTGGTGGCACACACAAACACACGCGTCGTAGTCATCGACGTCGTCGTCGTCGTCGTCCTGCCGTGAGCTTCCCTCGCTGATCTGTGAAGTGGGTTTTGCTGTTTTCTGAGGCGTTTCGAAAATTGCCCTCCACGATTTCCCGGAGGACCTCCCCGGGAATCCTCGAGGCCGGATCGAAGTAAATGAGCTGGGAGGAGTCCTACCCTGCAAGAGAGGACGGCCGGGGCCGGGGCCGGGGAGGCGGCCATTCCGTGGAGGAAGCCAGGAAAGCAAATGGGTTTTCCCTCGTCGTGCAGTAATGGCCCGGAGAAAAGGCCCGGCGACGGTGCTCGGGACCGACGACCGACTTTCGCCTTAAATTTGCCACAGACACACACACACACACGCACACAAGCAGGGGCCGGGGCCCAGCGGTCGATTATCGGGGAGGGTTGATGAGGACTCGGAGGCTACACACACCGAGGGACAGCGAGGGGAGGCCTTGCCTGTGGCCACCGGAAGGATAAGTTAATTTACTTGTGGGAAAATTCTCTCGACCCCGGGAGGTTGGCCAGAGATTTGTTTATCGGCCCCCACCAGTGGCCAGCGGTCCAGCTCGGTCCAGCTGAGAGACAAACTAGGAACATAACGGGTTGACGACGGGACTGGGAAATGAAAAGCGTAACATTGACACAATGAACTATTTGGACTGGAATGGAAAAGCAACAAGACGAGCGGAAACGAAAAGAGATAGAAAGAGAGAGAGATGAAAAGTGGAAACATCAAACAACACCAGCAAAAGTTCTAAAGAACATCGTAAAAGTGCATTGCAAACGAAGATAAACGTAAGGAGGATGTTTCAAAAGCAACAATAAATTTACTAACAAACAGCTGGCAATCATCACACAAAGAGGGAAGAAAAAACAAGCCTTTCAAGTATTTTTATTGATAAAATACAAACAGTAGTAAAAGAGGTGAAAAAAGCCAACTGTAAAGGAAGAACTATGAAACTCAGAACAGCACTACGCAACCGAAGAAGATAAGCAGGCTCTGGGGCGAAACTTTCGTTCGTAGTATTCCAGCAAAGATCAACACACACTATAATAAAAACAAACTAACTTATCAAACCGAACTTATCAAAACCCGGACAAAAGTTTAAGCGAAGAACTTTAAAACTGGACAAAAAACAAACCAACCAACCAACCAACCAAATCAACTGGATCCAATCTTGGACAAAAAAAAACCGAGAGACAGAGAGGAAGAGAGAGAAAGTAAGAGAAAGAAGAGAAAAAGGGAAACTTTCTAATCCAATAATCTTTTGCGCAACATCTCGACGACCTCCGGCGGCAGCAGCAGCAAAACATGGCACGTAACTCCGATGCGTTATAGTTACGGTCTGTGGTGTGGCCCCGCGCTCTGGTGGCAGCACCGCCCCCACCACCAGAAGCAGGGAGAAGAACTCAGAATCGACAGAAGTGACTTCGACTTCAACGTCCGCTCCGAGGAGGCGCCGCATCAGCCAACAACGACAGCGGAACATAAAAATGGATTAAAAATTAAAATTCTATGTTATTCAAAACAATTCTCTCTGGGGCCAGGGCTCTCCGCGGCTTTCCGTGGTGGCGGTGTATGTGTGCCTGGCCACCGCCGCTGACCTCCAAAAGTTCGATCTGCCACAACAGAAAGTGTGACAGGCAAAGGCGAAGGGCGGCCGCCGTGCTTCCGAGTCTTCGCGTCGAACGCAGAAGAGATCTTGCCGCCTTTCTTGCCGTCGGATCGGGGCACCAGATCTTGACGCTCTTGTAGTGGTCGTTTCGCAGGTTTTTGCATAAACCGTGCGCCACCTAGTGGGCAAAAACCGGATGACTTCCATCCAAGTCCACGCAGAGAGAGAGAGGTCCTCATTAGAATCGGCTCATCAACAGCGACGTCGGGACGAGTCGGGCCGCCCAGTAGGTGTCCAGTATCTGAAGAGGGGCCGCCCGAGAAACATGATCGCTCAGCAGAATCTCAACAACCCGGAGCGCCATCCCCGTGGGGGTTGATGACTCGTATCATCCCGGGACTCCCCGGCAGGCTGACCGAGTCGAGCCGTCCGGCGAGTGCTGCTCGCCGAGCCATCCGACAGAGCGAATGAAGTGGAGCCTCTCGAGTGGCGTTGACCACACCACACTGACCCCGATGGTCCTGGCGAGATCTTGAAGAGTGCACTCTCCTTCACTATCCGCCTCTCTCTCTCTCTCTGGTGTCGGGGTGCGTTTTATGAATATATAAATAAACAGAAACACTTTTCGAAGCGCATCCTCTTCCGGGCAGCAGCCGCAGCAGTCCTCATCGGCCAGTTGAGGGGCGGGCTGGCATCCGATCGCTTTTCCACTCGAACGCCTGGGCCTCTCTCCTCGACAGCAGCAGGGCCCAAGTGCTCAGCCGTCGTGACGGCCAATCTCCTCGGAGCCAAGCCAACAAAAAGGCGGCTGCCTGTGCTGCTGCTGCTGCAACTCCACCCCCAGGATCCTGGGCCCGGTGCGGCGAGTCGAGAGATGAAAGGACCCGTGGCCCAGCCCCACCGGCCCCATAGTCCCGCGCGCGCGTCAGAGTGTCCTGGTGTTGGCGGCGGTGGCTATGTTGGTTTTATTTTTGCGCCCCGCCGCTCGGCTCGGCGAATGAGTTTTATTTCTGTTATCTTTTCTCTTCGCCGCCCAGACCACCACCCACGACAGCCCGGTTTTAAGCTTCTTTTATAACATATTTATGCAAATTTGTTTGTTTGCTTCTCCGCGGACCCGGCCCCATCCGGCCAACCGCCGAGCTTGGTGCCAGATCTTGATCTGAAAATTCAGGACGAAATACTCGGTCTCGGTGTTGTAGCAACGAGAATTAGAGTCGAGACTCGAGCGACTCGAAAGTCCGAAGAGGACTTCTCCACCCAGCGGGGGACTGCCCCCACGGTCCCCCGCGGGTGCTGATGGTGTGTCACTGTTTCGAGTGTTGAAATGAAATCCTCACGTCGAGAGCCAGAGAGCGCAAGTGAGCACAACAATGCCCGACACGCGGATGGTGGCGTTGAAGGGCCCTCAGCTCCCGCCCCACTTGAACGCCTCCTGGCTAAGGACCCCTCGCCCGCCCACCAGGACACGATCATTGGCAGCACTGAAAAAAGGGACCACCGGTCCTCCAACCACCCAAAAAAATACGGATCCAAAACAAAAAGCGCCAAAACCAAGCCAAGGGCCAGGGGGAAAAACAGGTCCCGGCGATGCTAACGGCCAGCATTTCGCGGGCGCCGCGGCCAGCTGGGAGCTGGGAGAGGGGCTAATTTAAATTTTTGCTTAATTTAAGACCGCCCGACACCCGCACACGCCAGCTGGTGCACGGCCATCGAGGCGGCAGCGGCGGTGGCGGCGCTAATCGATTTTTGGCCAATATGCCAGAGCTCCGGTCCCCGGATTAACTATGCGAACAGCGTTCCGTGGGCCTACCGGAGCCCTAGAGGGGGGAGGAGTTGGGATTTCAATTTAGTCACGGGCGGGCCCCACGAGAAGTGATTCCAATTCCTTTCCGGGGTTCCTTCCAAAAGTGAAACTAAATGCTAAATAGTTGTTGTTGTTGGTGTTGTTGGGAAAGTCACAGCCGAGGAACCGCCTAATCACACCTTATTCGGCTTCGGGCTGCAAACCCAGATCAGCATTAGCTTGGTTTCGGTTCGGCTTTGGGATGTGGAAGGTTTCTGTGAGGGAAAATGGACCCTCCCGGAAACTAGACAATTTTAATCAAAGAAGAAAGGGCAACGCGGCGTCCTGGAGTCCAAGGGTTTCACAAGAGCGACTCCTCCAAGTCGGACATCCAACACAGCTTCTCTGGGGTCCAGAGCTCAAGAGCAACGCCACTAGACGAAGTAGTGGCTGCGAAGATAAGTTGTGGCCATCGTCGCCAACGATGTTTTCGTCCAACAACGTCCGACCAAGTGAAGTCCGAAACGAACACCCCACGGAAGGAATGACACAGGGCGAGCGCGCGATACGTAACTCGAGCCGTGAAATCTTCATCTCTTTCACGTCCGTCTTTACTTTTTTGTAAACTTTCTGTCACGGCGACCACGGGGGTGGACATGCAAGGGCTTTCAATAGGAGCCAGGAACCAAAGATTTAACTACCTCTCGAACTAAGGTTTCGAATAATCACTTTCGGGATCTCAACTGGCAGCTCTTCTGGTTCTGCTGTCCGAATGTTAAATTTATCTGAAACAGCGAAAAAGCTACATTTAAGACGAACATTTTATAGAATAAGAAATAAGGATATACTAAGTTGTCATTTTTCACTTGTCAATCTAGGTATGTCATAACCGATCCGAACAGAAAACCTAGAAGATAAGCATAGTAAACTGTGACGTCTCATTCGAACACGAACATAGCGTGTGACAGTTGTAGAAGCCGAATTAGTTTAACGAAAGTGCTGTACACTATCGTTCAATATTTTAGCGAATGAAACTACATAAAAGTGTCGACAAGAAAAAAAAAACACGAGGATCCGAGAAAGACTGCGCGCTGCACCGACGCACCCGATTACCGTTCATCGCCCGGTGTCATCTCCATCACTCTCCCGTGACACTACCAGAGCAGATCGCAAGGACTTAAACGGGATGTCGACAGCGCCGTATCGCTCGGCATCGTGTTTCACCCATCCCGACGACGACGCCGCCGGTCTGTGTGTCTGGTGATTATCTTTCATGGCCCCCTCCCCGACACCTCTTTGGATCTTTGGAACGGACGGAAAACTTTCAATCCCATTTGCACCGGATTCGAACGCGACCGACTCCAGACCGACGGCCGATTCTTCCATCCTTGCCCGTTATCCTCGCAGGATCTCCGTTTGACGTTTGCTCGGCCATTCGGCGTTGGAGCGAAAGGATATGTTGCAAAAGTGTGTGTCCCAAAAATGAGTGTAACTATCGGACTTGCGGACGGACTCGTGATACGATCCTGTGAGAGTAATGTATCCAAAAGTTGACACTCCATCACCAGCGCGACATGTTCAAGAGTAACGCGTCTCAAGTTTCGCTCCGGGCTCCGTTGCAGTCCATTTAGGCGCCACAACGGAGCCGGATATCCGTAAGTAGACATAACATTGCGTCCACCACTGTACCAGTCTGGCCGAAACCAGATACTCTCTCAGCACCACCACCACCGGACGGACGGTCTAGTCTCTTATTTCGCACCTTTGAAGACCAGACACCACGGCCGGTCGTCGGGCCGGTCTCTACTTCGGCCCAAAGTTTGCTTCAAAACATCAAAACCGGGTCCGAGCCGGACGAGTCAAAAATAGCCACCCGTTCAGATAGTCAAGTCAAGTGTCACCGATGTGTCAAGCGGATGGTGAAACGCCGCGACAGTTGAGCCCTTCGGCGTACTTGAGCTAGAGACGGCGTCCCAGAAGGGCGGGGTGGCCCACAAAAACCTGGTAGCAGATTCCTTCGAGAGAGCCGAGTTCCAAAACGTCTGCCCCGTTCCAGCTGACGGGGACCCAGGGGGAAACCTATCGGACGACCGATTGATTGATGTTATGGCGCTGTTTCCTGTGCACCTTTAACCGGACCACCGGACCTAGAGTACCGTACCCGCACGATGTCAGAGTGTCAAACTCTAGCTGGCGTTCGACAGCGCGAGGGAAGCCCTCAGATCGAAACTCAACACGATATCCCGGTCCGCGCCGTCCGCAATTTATGAGCACACCACCTGGAGAATTGAACCCTCCGGATGCGCTCTAGTGTCAAACTAGGACAGTACAAGGCGTAGGGGATTGATTTTGGGCAATTTGTGTTGCAATTGCTGTCCATTTTTCCCCAAAACTACCACCAGGACTTACGAGGCTTCCGGAGACCGCTCTACTAATAAATTAACTCCTCTAGAGCTATTAAAATGGACTCCGGGCCGGGCGACGGAACGTTGGTTGGAGTTTCGGAAAAAGTTTTCCGTCCGACGGACCTCACAGATTCACCGCCCCCTGGCCATCTCTAATGAATGTTGTATTGATTTTAAAATCAATTACAAATCTCACACGGGTCATACCGGACCCACCTCGGCCACCTCTGGCGCTTGCCTTTCGGAAAAATCTCTTTAATTGAAATGTAAACTCTTGACGAGCGGCCACCAGTGTGGGGAGCAGCAGCAGCCGGCGATGGATGGCCGGATAGCCGGAGGGCGACGTTAAAATTCAATCTACAAACAATAACTGAATAATTTAGTGCCCACACTCCCCGGCCCACATCTCGGACACTCGGCGCCGGGACTGGACAGAGCAGAGCTGGGCTTTTAGGTATACTGGGTCCGGCCGGGGTAAGCAGTTCGAGCACACCGAAACCTTCTCACAACCCAATCAGGATAATAAATGTCACCTAAAAGAGCGGATGGCACTTTCGTCCGGTGGGCCACAATCTACCCAAGATGGGGCCGCCCAGAGGACAGGCAGAACAACGAACGGAGTTTTGGGCCGAAAGCGAAATGTCTGTTACTACTTTTGCACCGTTCGCTTCTTCTTTCTTGCAGGACTGAGGTAATGCTCGAAGACATCGTTCGAGGCGTCCTGGGAGTAGAATGCGGTCCCGAAACGACGACGCAGAACTCAACGCGGCCCACCCGAGAATGAACACGCATTCCGATCACAGCACTTCCCGGGGCTCGATATTATCGTCTCATCGGCCAAACAAGGTGACTCTCTCTCTTATCGTCCGCTGCCTTCACGACGACGCCGGCCGAACATCGTGTTTCGCCCGCCGAAAACGGCATCTTTGCCATTTCTACGTCCGGTGCGTGGTATGGCCTCCGGGGCCATATTTACAACCTCCGTGTGGCCGGGTTGTGGTTGTTGTCATCAACCAACCAAGAAGCCCAAACCGAAGCCGTGGCGTGGGCCGGGAAAAAGTCCGGGAATGTCGGAGCATCCCGGGCGCACAAGGCCACCACCAAGAATGCGCGCATCATCGGAAGGGTGTAACATAAATAAATACCCTCCGCCGCCGAAAAGCATGTGTGGGGGATGATTGCGCAGGGAAATGAGAAATCGAAAGTGCGTGCGGCGGGCGGACGGCGAAAAGTCAATTTTCTCCCGCCAGAGAGGAACCCTAATCGCGCGAAAACTCCCCCAGGAGATCCGACCCCTGCTGAACTGGAGACGCTGGCAACCCCTTCTCCGGGAGTGGCAGATTACGTCTTTTCTCTTGAGGACCGCGCTGCTGCTGCGCTATTTTGGCCGCCGGTTGTGGTTATGCAGACGAACAGGCGACGGGACGGAACCAACATCGAATTAATTCAACCCTCACCCGGGACCAGACACGGAGAACGAGAGAGAGATTAGCAAATTCTTTTCACACGTGCGCCACATGGGGGTTCCCTTTCCCTTCCGGAAGATTGCCAAGACAATGGCGGGGACCAAGTGATTGCGTCCCTCTGCTTTGTGAATTCTCTTTTAAACTACTCGGTCCGAACGCACAACGGGCGAAAAAAAGACTGCATCGCCACGCATGGCGTCCGAAAGACAACTCGAACCCGAGACAGTTACATTTCCGGTACTCCGGTACTTGTTTCCATACATCTCACAACATCATCCCGCGCGCGCCTTCTGCCGCCCGGGAGCCGTCGTCCTAAATGCTAAATGCAACACACGAATCGATTCGAATCGAAGAGCCCTGCGCTCTGTTCCTTTACTGCTGCTACTGCACGCTGCCCTTGCGCCTTGTGGGAATTGTTATTGTCGCCCATAAACCGATCGTTGACATTCGCTTAACTTCGCAGCGGATCACGTACGGCGGCCAGCCACGACGACGGCGTGTGGAGTCTGCATTTTGTCGTCCTGCATCTGGATGGCGATCAGGACGACGGCGCGCGGCGACGATGATGATGATGATGATGATTAATTTCCCTTGAGGATCCACCAGCAAAGTGTGGCGAACATTAGAGAGCCAAGTTGGACCGACGAGACGACGATGGCTCTCAAAGACCGATGACGACGGCGACGACAACGACAAGTCTCTTGACTGCACATTCGATAGCGAAATATTGCTTTTCGCTTTCCCAGTGGCCCGGACGACACGGCCTATGTCCTGTTTCACACGCACGCACCACCCGTTCTAGTACAACCGACGACACGCGAAGAGGCCTGGTCTGTCTTTTTGGGAGCCATTAAATTGCCCTTTCCGCGGGACTTGGCATTCTTTCGCCGCAGGACGGCACTGCAATAGGCATTGGAGAGTTCTGTTGCAGCGGGTTGTTGCACCCAAATTACGCACAACTTTACGACCGTGTTGAGCAGGGCGCAACGGAGATTTCGGTCCACGGGACGTCGGTCCGCAGTACGACCCTAGAATGATTCGTTCCCCGGTGCCGGTGCAACGTAAACCGCAACCGTCCTCAGAGGGATCTCCGCACGTGGCCACATTTCGCGGTGCGGAACGGTTCCGGTCGCCCCCCAAAATGTAAGCATCGCGCTGCCTGTCGCCCTGCCTGGCTCACGCCGAAGGGAGAATGTTTAAATTTAATCAGATTTTTATCTCGACATCATATCTTCGACAACCGGCGGATCCGGCGACAGTCAGGTGGCAAACGGTGGCCGGGTGGCGCGCTGTGTTGTTCTGATATTAAATTAAAACCTTGGGTTGGTTTTGGCAAGTCCACCGACGAGATCCGCCCGGCCGACGGGGGCGAACGAATGGCGATTAAATACCTCCGCCGGCACTCGGGAACTTGCCGACTTGCTTCCCCTCCGTGATGCTTGAATTCATCTGGAGCCAACGCCGTCTCCCCACACACACACCCACAGATGGCCGGGGCACCGGGTTTTCGATACTAATTTGATTACCGCACCGCCACACGGTCCCATCGTACGGCCCTCTTGCTAGCTCCGACGAACTCGGACGAAAAGTTTCCGGCCGGCGTTCTCCGGAATCTCGAAGAAGAACCGGACCATCCGGGCCTTCGCAGGAGGAACGAGAGCTTAAAAGCGAAGAAGGCGGAAAATGTGTCTAATCTTATGCATAAGAATGATATCATTATCTCGGCACCGGAAGGCACCATCATCCGGGGTGGGGCGGCTATGGCTCCTAGAGAATGGTGGCGCTGTGTGCTTCTTCTAGGGCATCGTGGCACGTGGAATCAGGTGGATCCCAGCCGGATCCGGGTAGATTCGTGTCGCAGAAGATCCGGTTGGTCCCGGAAACATCCGAGCTACCGGCAAATCGAACTGCAGCCATCAAAACGCGCAACGAATATAATTTGTGGCCACTTTGTCGGTACGGGACCTTCAGCCAATTGATTGTTACCTATGATAACTCTCAAATAAAAAGGCGATAAGGTCGACTCGAACGAAGAACCACAACGCTGGAAAGTGCTACACTTTCGATAAGAAATCTATCCCCACACAAAGTCCTACGGAAGGTTCCAAGGACGACCGTTCACCAAGATCCCGCCCCGAGGGATCGCCCTATGCAAAGGCACACGAATAAAAAAAAGGGAAGAATTAAATGAAGCAAATATCGGGCGAAAGAAAGGAAAAACGGGGCCCGCAATATTGGACAATTTTGGGGCACACAATAAGCAACATCAGCAGTTCCGGGCGCTCTCGATTAAATCCCCCTCTCGATTCCCCGGTGGTGGTGATGGTGGTTTTTGGTGGCGGAATTGAACGCCATCGAACGGAACACAGATCTTCACGGTCCGCGCGCGCGGTCCGGAACTATCCGCCATCTTTTGGATCTCTCTCTCTCGCTCGCTCTGTCGCTCTGTCGCTCTGTTTGTCTGCATCTCCTGCAGCTGAAGCGAAAAGGATTTCACCGAGCAAAAGGGATATATGGGAGGACCAGGAAACCAGCCAACTTTCGCACCGTTCAGCAAATAAAACCCAACCCAACCCTGGGCTGAGACTGAAGGGAAAGCGAGGCAAAAATGACCACACGGCACACCCTGATGGACCGGACACAGCCCAGTCCCTGTTCAGCCCACCACAGCGTGTTCCGTTTTCTGCTTTGGTGTGCCGTTTGAAATATTTCAGTCAGCAAAGAGACGAATGGAAGGCGAAACTATCACAAATCACACACACACGCCGCCGTTGTTGAGGTCGTCGTTGAGACGTCGAACGCGAAAGAAGGACACTCTAACCTCCGGTGGTCGGCCAGAAGGACATGTTGAGCGTAAGAAAAATCCCACCACCCCGTTACAAGAGAACCGGAATCCAACCCCCCACGAGTCTTGAGGCCCGAGAAGAACAGAAACCGATGCAATATTGAAAATGGCTAATGACGATGACGATGCTGACACGGAAAAATATGGTGCCATCCCCTGTCCGGTGATGAAGGATGGAGGAGTAGAGCGAAAACCTTCGCCTCAATCTTTGCGGAGACGGCAAAAAGCGAACGAAACGTTGTTTACCAAGCCCGATTGACAATCAGGACGTCGTCGAAGGACGAAACTAATGAACCGATGCGACCGGGGCGACCGGACAGGCAACTCTTCTCGCCCGGTTCTCTGCCACCCAATGCAAACACAGAACACGGAGAAAAGATGCCCGATGACCAGCACCGGTGAGTGCAGTGTCGTCGCAAATGGAAGATCGAATTCCGAAATAGTTTCCGTTGAAAAGAGACCCAAAACGAAGGAATTTTATACATATCGTTTGATGAATCCACCGAGAACCGTTACTGTGTTATGTAATTTGGGGCCACGCGCGGAAAAAAGATCCATCGCAATGTATGACAGGATCACAACATCGGCGCGTGTTGCTGCTGACGCACGGTTGACAGCGCTGCTCAGTGAGTGAGATGAGGATGGCGCTCACGTGGCGTGAAACTGCACATCTCACTATGGTGAAAGTTTGCTAATTAAATTTGAACTTATCAGCAATTGAACCTTTTAACAATCGTGCGCACACATACTGACCCAGATCCGGTGTAGAATTGCCGGACAATAAACGGGCGATCCTGTACAGCCTTTATCAGCCCCCGAAAGCGACACAAAAAGAATCGTCGTAAACCTTTAACCTTTCTTTCGCACGTAAATCGTCGGCTTGTCGGATCGCGGGTCACAAGATCACCGACGGCATTATTGACCAAGGGGGCCAGAGTCGGCACCACAAAAACCACCGATTCGCGGATCGAATTCGGCGGTGGCCTTCCTTTGTTCAACCAATCCTCGCAGTCTCGCTCGTCTGGACTCTCGTCGTTTTCGGAGCACTTTTGAATAATTTATTTCAGAATGCGCGTGTTGTGCATTCTAAAGTGTCCGACACTCAGGGCACACAGTAAGCTTGGGGAACAGATTTTTACCATTTCATTTGGTTATTTTGGTCAATCTATCCATTTTTGGATTCCCAGATTTTTTCAAGACAAAATGAGTATGGCGTTTGATGGTGGATCGGTGCGCTATGCAGCTGTCAATGTAGCCGCAGTATCGATCAAGTACTCTTTGACAACGAGATTCTAAGTGGTACGAATATCAAAGCTGTCAAAACGGCCATATTTTTTTAGGAACTTCTCCGAAATCTGAGTTGAGTAAGGAAACTCATTTCTAGTTTAACAATCAAAGCCCCAAATTCGCGAGAAATCAGTGTAAAAAGTCCCGCTCACTTCGCCAGAGGACGGAATCGCCGCCATACGAAAAAAAACGGGATCACAATCCCTCGTTAACTGTTATCTCTTGTGAAAAGCCCGTAGCAGGCAATTTACAACTTTCGGAACTGAAAGTTTCTGCCCCGCGCCCCGGAAGTGGTCGGTTCGGAATTTCAAATGCAGCGCAAACGCGGGTATGCATCGCGCGTTATCGACGGTCGGTCGGATCATCATAGAGCCCAGCGCAGATAGAGCCAACCTTAATTCGCATCCATCGGGTGCAAGCGCTCATCACAATGACGGCCATCGTTTGTCGTGTGGCGTGGTGGCAGTGTCAAAGCGAAAGCCACCGTCCAGATAGGAGAGCCTTTCGCCTTCGTAATTTATGTCGCCCCCTGATCCGGTGCAGGGTCCAAAAACGATCTGCCTTGGACCTATTACTGCATCGCAGGAGCCCTTTTGCATTCATTGGTTTGAAAATCTGGCAAACCGTAGCAACAGCAAAAGACAGCACACGAAAACGGCCGGCCGGACCGGCGGAGCGCATGAGAAGCTTCGAATTCGGCTTCGTCTTCCGTCGTTAAACCCGGCACCCGGGGTGAGGCGGCATCGTTTGGCTCGCAAACGAGCGGCCAAGTGTGCAGCCAAATGAAACATTTTGATTGATTTCACTGCAAACGGACCGTGGCCCCCGTCGTAGCATGTTGTCGCCGGGACGGGATGGGACGGGACCTGCCAAAGCCAAAGCGCGCTAGATGTCGCCGCCGGGTGGCGGCATGCCGACTCCATCTTAAATCGCCCATCTCGAGTCGGGTGTTTTGTTTTGCTCCGCACAACGGTCCCCGTCCGAACAAAAAAACAACAGTTTTCCACCGAACGACCGAAAAGTCTTTGCCAGCCCGGCGTGTGTTGTTTGGGCCTACCGCAACGTTTTCCTAGATGCGACCGCCAACACCGTAAAGGTAGCCAACCGTCTCGCGTCCCCTCCGGGGCCGGCCGAGGCCGGTTCGATTTGGGTTGGGAAGATGCGCGCCCGGGTAAGAAGCAGCACGGGCAAGATTTATTATCTTACGAGCGCAATCGACCGAACGACCGTCGTCGTCTGACCGAGTTGTGCCGGTGGGGCCGCCGCCGCTGTCTGGCGGCAGGAAACGGTGGACCTGCCGGTGGACTGCGAGGTAGAGAAGTTCATCTTCATCATTCACCTCCCGGCCACCGGTGGCGGTTCGTAAGGAAATATTCTCCTTTTTCGTGCGTGCGCGCGTGCGAGGGGGCGAAAGGCCGACAGGCGGAAAAGGACACACGGTCACCGTCTAGCCTTTTGACGAAGGTTCAAGAAGGTTCAAGATCATAGGACCAGACACCAGGGTTTTTTTTGGTTTGGGCTCCATTTCTTTTGCCAATTGAGATGTTAGAAATCAAAGAAACTAAATCGAGACCGAAATGTCTCCCAAGAAGGAGGGCTACTTTATTTAAGTGGCGAGCTTAGGGCTTTCGGTTGAAAAGAACTCTTCAACAACTCTCCACCCGGTATGGTAGGTTCCGCTGTTGAATTTTTAAAATCCATCGTTCGCACAGAGAGAGAGAGGACATCATTAGGACGGCGGAAGGCGACGGCGAAAGTTTTGCGCGCACCCGAGACCGTATCCCGCCGCGCGATAAGACCACTTTCACGGAGCCACGGATCACGAAGCACCGGTTCTGTTGAAAAGGGGGCACTCCTTGCGTTCGGCGCTAACTTTGACACTATGGCAAAAAGCGGGTCCCGGTCCCGCTTCGGTGGAAAAAGTGTAGGCAAAATGAAGCATAAAAACAGCGGAACGAGGGGGGCCAAGGGCTCGTAACGGGTCCTTCGAGACGATTCACAGCCAAACTGTCAGCCAAAAGTGTCCCCTGGGGGACGACGGCACCGCTGCATTGGCTCTCCGCTCGGGTTTTCCGCTAACTTTTTCTTGTTTCCCCCTGCAGCGCACCGGTGGCCTTCGGGTGAATTCTTTCGCTTTTTCGGGCTGTACACACGAGTGGGATTCGCGGCATCAAGGTTGCTACGCTTAATATATTCTCCCGAATTTCGAAACAGGATTGCCTAGGAAACAATTGGGCCACTCGAACTTCGAAGACGTTCGTTCGGCGAAAGGTTGCTGATCGAATCGGGGGATTGTTTTTATAATTTCGGGCCACACCAGGGGGCATCGAAGGGCACAAAACCTGCAGCTGAGCCGCCAGAACGACAGAAAAACAACAAAATTTTTAGCAATCAACCAAATAGACGACTAGATCGAATTTGAAACTCACAGCACACAGCGCAGCTTACTAGATGATGTGTCCACCGGCGAGTGTCGCATCCAAAACACAGATGCAGATTCGCCGTTTTTTTTTTCGGGGAGCCTAGACCACTCGTCGCCAGCAACGGCCGCCGTCAGACAGCGGTGCACACAGCAGCATTAACTTATCACTTGTACGGCAGCACAGCCGGAACACGGGCACGTAACACCGCGATCGCACATCACACACGCGGTCACCGTACGGAAATCTCACGGACCGTGCCTGCAAATCACTGCTGCTGCCGGTAATTGCCGCGCACGGGCCGATCGGAGGACGACGCGCTGCTATCAGTTACGCAGCGTGCACACACACCCACACACACACATGCATACACTTCCTTCACACTCTCTCACTCACTCGCTGTCTCAACAATCTGTCAACAATCGCCGCTGTTCATCACGCGGTGAGGTGAGAGAGAGCGAGATACACAATAGATCTCACCGCGCGAGAGTGAGAAATTCGCACGGCGCTTCACGTAATCGGGAATCACCACCAACACACCAGAGCAGACAGGACGACACGCGCGCCAGGACACCGGGGAGGACCGGAACCGGATATACTGTTATTCCCGGTGGTGGCAGCGGCTCGTTACGGGTGTGCCGAAAAGACTTTTCCGCGGACGTGCCACGCGGCTCCAAAGGTGTTGATGTGCGTCGATTCCCCCTTTACGTGGTGCGTGTGTTTATCAGGCGAACCCGATCAGCGGTGGCTTAAACGAGACAGAAAGAAAGGGGGACCATTAGAAGGTTCCGCGTTCCGCGTGTCCGCGTTCGATTGTCGCAAAAGGTCGCCATACACACAGCAGCATATCGGCAAAGAATTTGGTGATCGATTGGGAAACCGATTTTTACCCTGACAATTCGCACACACACACGGCAAGAGTTCGTCCAGTGCTCCGGGTGCGGAACGCCACGACTCACCTCCTTTGAAGAAGCGCACGACACGAGCTTGCCTGGCTGCGACACAGAGAGACAACACAACCGAAGGAAAGTAACGAAGACGAATCTTTTCACATCTTTCAAACTCGCGCACACACTCGCTCCTCGGGGGGTGATGCTGGGACTTTTCGCACACGGCGACGGCGGCGGTCGTCCACCGTTCTTCAAACGTAAAATTGCGAGCAGAGGCTGCTTTGATGTAAGCGTAACGTGGTGTAGTGCTGTGCTGTGTGCAAGTCGCCCTCCGTCGGTCGGTCGAGAATCTCTGTTCGCCGCCTGCTATTCTTGCTGCTGTTGCTGCTGCTGCTGCTGCTGTTGGGCAGACACTGGCTGGTGATAGCGTAGTAATCGGACGACTACTAAACAACCCCGTGGCGATGCGAGAGGCGGCCCCCCACAAAACGAACGGAGTGCGCGTTCGGCGAAGGTTTGAACGCGCACCAACACACCGACCGATGAAGGAGCAATATATTTGCTCGACCGCCGCGCACACGACCGCCGAAAAATACGACTTTCCCGAGAGCCCCCGATCGGCGGCATACACACATAGCGCGCGCTACGATGGAGACGCCGTATCGCCGACGACGACACCGCCTGGCCAGGAAATTTATATCGCACGCAAGCGAGAGCGAGCAAGGACGTGCACGAGGGAGCGAGCCAAGCGTCGGTTCCGAAGCGCGCGCATTGGTGTGAAATATGGGTCTACACACGCTCGCCGCTCGGAGTCCGCTCGGTTATTTATGTGTGTGAGTGCCGAGAGCACAGAACCACAGAGCGAGAGAGAGAACGACGCCACACACAAATCTTCCTCCCGGGTGGCGCACTCTCTCTCTCTCATTGGGAAAACCAAAGTGACAGTTCGCGCAAGAGAGAGAGAGAAGTGCGAATGCGAGAGAGACTCGCGACCGAGAGGTTTGTTTATGGATTTCCCATTAAAGCGAAGCGCTACATCCTATTTTTCCCCGCCCGCACGCCATCCCGGCCACACACTCTTTTTATTTTCCTTCTGCGCGCTGCAGCGACGATTTAGTACGCACACACACACCAATGTGCCAAAGGATGGCAATAAAATTCCAACGCTATACGCTCACTCTCGTGAAAGAAAGTGAGAAAAGCCCGTGAGCCGGTGCGGTGGGTAATACTGCTCACCTATAGTGAGCACGGTCTCACTGCGCTGCGGTGAGAGCAGTTGTCACATTCCGCTAAAGCGGTTTAAAATAATTCCTTGTTTTACTTTTACGTTTCAATCTCTGCAATACTTTTGCCGGGTTAAACGGGAACGGCTTAAAATGCCGTCGCTATCGTCGCTGTGTTCCAAAATTCCAATTTTACCGCTAGTTTCAGCAGGGCGGCGAGCCCCCGTGGGCACAATCGTACCGACCATTCATTTAATTAAGATTTATCTGAGCCGTGAGTCCTCGGTTGTTGTTGTGAGGATGCCAGAGCGTTCGGAACGTCTAGACAGACGCGCTCTAGAAGGGTAACTCTATTCGGGGGGCACCGTAGCATGAATCCTTTAATCTAACCCAAGTCAATGTGCGACCTTTGCACGATGGTTTCGGCTTTTAAACATCACACGTCGCGGTCGCGGTTCAACTATTCAAACCCAGCGTCGTCCCCACGCGCTGGAGGAACTGGCGCGAACCACCAGCAAAGGAATCCTCTGCCCTCTCGAGAGGCCCGAAATTGGATTGCCGAACGCGCGCACCCGGGAGAATGGGTTGGCTTCCCGTTTCTCGAGTCAAGCGCGCGCGAACTATTGTCACCGCGGCGCCAAGGGCACACCGAAAGCTGAGAAAACGTGTCATAAGCTGTTGAATTATTTAATTTCCAATTTTCGGCTCCGTTCATTATTCAACAAACGTTTGCGACAACGGCGCGCGCGAAGAATGCGCGCCACACACGTGGCCACTGCCGGGCGAAAGAGATTCCGTTCGCGTTCGGTGAAAAAGATTTCACGACCCTCTTCTTCGGCGCCGCGGGGCGAGGGGCGGGAAAATTATATAAGGAAAAAGGGGGAAAACCGCGGGCTCTACACTTTGAATGCTAACTACCTTTCAAACGCGGCGATGCGGGGCCTCATCTGAGCGGGGTCGGTGATAAATTTATTATTAACGATCTTTGCAGAAACACCACAATCCTGGAAACCTGGGTTTTTTTAGCAATCTTCATACATCCCGTTTCTTTACGGCACACGGCACAAAAAGTGTCTACATCTTGGCTTTGGCCGATGAAGAACCAGAAGAACCAGATGAAGATCTCGGAAGATCTCGAATCACTTATCGTTATCCCACGGGACGTCGAGGGCGCGCCTTGCCTAAAGTGGACGAACCGGCTACCGGCCAGCACGACGGCGACAACCAAATATCTTCTCAAGTGTCCCATCCCTCTCCAGACGACACGACGAAGCAAAAGCCCACCCAGGCCGCTCCGAGAATCCGGTCCCTGGGTGGTGCTTCACGAAACCTTCTCCTCTCGTTTGCCGCCGCCGTCGGGCCATTCTAGCCAGTGAAGTGTATTTCATTCGCCTCTGCAGATGGATAGAACAGCAGCCGAAAAGGAGTTAAAAAGAAAACATCGAGCGATCGGCCCAAGACACTTGGCGCAATTGAAAACCAGAATGATCTTCACGACCATCGTCTTAAGAGCGACCAAGCGCGGCTCGGGGAAGCGCCATTTTTCTCCGGTGCGTCCACGTGCGTCGCCCGATCGCCGCCGATCCTCGGAAAACAAACACACGCCACCGAACATCGATGGAAACTTTTTCACATTTGCGATAAAAATAGCACACACGATACGACGCTGCGGGCCCTTGGACGGTTGCCATCTTTCCGCCATGGAGTCGATCTTTCGGGACACAGATGTTGGCAGACTGGCGACCGATCGCCGCCGTCCGTTTGTTCGCTTTTTTTCTGTTCTGGATCTCGAACCCGTACCATCTGGCCCGGCAAAGGATCACCGCGCGCGCATATGTGGTGATCGATAGATGCGAAAGAAGACGACAAAAAAAAACAACAAACCCGATGACTCGATGATATCGCCGATGACGACGGAACACACGCACGCACTCGTTTGGTGTGTTTGTTTACGTACCTTCTTCTGCCGGCTTGTTTTCTGGTTCTCGTGTCCCCTCTCGCTCACACATTAGGCAACGGCCGCGTGGCCTCCCTCCCTCCGGCGCGATCGACGCATCCAAATGTGTCACCGGTCGCGCTTGCTCGCTCACTCGTCCGCCGAGGGTGTGCACTTGTCATTCGGAACAGGTACCGGTCCCGCAGCTCGTTGCACAAACCTTCGATCTGGCCGGCAGCGGCACCGAAAACGCACGCATGTCACAATGGCAAAGAAAACCCCAAAAAATCCTAACTCTTTCCAACGCGGGCCACTCGAAAATCACGGACGCACGCACAGGTTGCCGAACCCCGCCTTCAAGGCGCACCGTGTTTTTGAATGCGGTATCTCGATACCGGCAAACGACGACCACGACGCTCCCGAACAGCGATAACAAAACACGCGAGAACCAAAAATATTGATATTTTACCGAGAAAACGAAAAAGTTTACGCTTTACCGGTTCAAATTTGATGATAATGACTCTCTCTGTCTTTCTGAATATCTGCCTGTGTTTTCTGCGTTCCCGGTCTCCCCCGAAAAAAAAAACAAAACCTGACTTTTGAACCTTACTTTTCTTTACCGAAACTGACCAAGTGCCGAACGGGACAGCATGACGCTAGAGCGAGATAGCCGATGTTTTCTCTTTTCTCTCTGGTTTTCTCGTTTCTCTGCACTCTCTCTGGTTTTTCGACCCGAAGCAAATGTAACTTACGAACAGGAAAGAGAAAGCCTGACGCTAGAGCGAGATAGACCGAATTCAAATTCGAAATCGCCGTTGCTTCTTGGTGAGTGAGAAGAGACAACCTTCTCGGAGAGTTGTCGAGACTAACTTTTCACGTTTTTTGGGGTTTCCCGATGCCGGGTTAGGCCGGTCCAGACGCTACGATATATCGCTACAACTATTCGTAGCGATACGATCAATCGTTGCGTATCTTAACAGAATCAGCAGAATTATTCGAAACAATAGACTGAGTAAAATACTTTTTCAATCAAATCAATCAAAAAAACTATCATACTATCCCCATTTACACGTGTTTTTGGATGAATGAAGTACTTTTTCATCCTGGTGATTAGATAATGATGATTTATTCGAAATCATGATTTAAACTCACACAAACTTCGGATACACCCTTTAAATAATGAAGCGCCATCTAGCGGGCAACCTAGCGTGGACACGAACACCGCGTTCGCACTATTTCAGCAAAAGAACGGAAAACAATAAAAGGTAAACGCGAGTGTTAAAACGAAATAACAACGAACTTTACTTTATTGTTTGCATTTGCTCGCTAATAGTTGACTTAAGTTTGTCATAATTTTGACTATACCCCCCCCGTCGGTGCGACGCGTTCCTGTTTCCGGCAGAGCGAATCATTCTTCATCCGTTGCCTGCTTTGTTTCGCCTCCTGTACATTCAAAACCCATCATTAGTTCGCGCTCCGCACATAATATCGCGCCCGAAATGGTGGCCGAAATAGATTACGCCAGAAGCGAATTGTTTTGAAGTGGCCCCCGTGTTTGTGGCCGCCGCACACAATGGACACCACAATGGTACACAGGATTTTGATTTGTTGTTCCCTAGTAGAAAATAAATATCATCACAACGGGGTTCATGTTATCTGTTTGTGTTGTACGGCCGATGGTGGCCGCGGTTGGCAACGTTTGGTGGCCAGGCTGGCTACAGTGATACCCATTTCCAGAGATCGGGTCCCACAGTGTCCCAATCACACGCCTGCCACACACATCCACACACACGCTGCTACACTACACTTCTCTCCGTCTCTCTAATCGACCACGTCTACTAGTTTGTGGCGCGAATTCACTAAGCTGAGTTCTAAGTTAATTATTCCTCTAAAAAACGCACGCACACAGAGGAGGAGATGGCGGGTGGTGGTTTATCTCGTTCATTCGATCACACGCGGGGCGCTCTTATCAATCAGTTTGTTGGTAAATATATAGCTGCGCAGCGCAGCGGGATTGGAGATAAAATCTAATGCAAAATAGGGAGGGTGACTAAAATTCTAATCGAGTAAAAGCAAATGATGCGAGAATATCGCGAGCGGGCTATTAATGGATTTGCGGCGGCGATGGATTTAAAAAAAAATACCTAAAACAATAAACGATAATGATACTTTCACAGCACCGTCCGTCCGTCCGTCCGTCCGTTGGCCGGGGCCCGGTCCCCCGGTCACGTGCGCCCATGGCTTCACGGCAACAACATTAGAAGCCAACAACTCTTCTGCACGATGATCACGTTTTAGGCGTGCTTAAAAGCTGCCATCCTCCGACTGCCGCGAGTGGGAAGCGGTCATTGTGGCAGAGGACGACCTGGGCAGCTCACTGTCGAAGGGTGACGACGACGCCGCCGCCGCCGACGGTGACGATGTTTCCATGCAGCTCTTGTTCCGATGCCGAACCGTCGTGCTGGACGGCGGCGCAGAGGACGGCGTTTTCGCGTGCTGGTTAAGGTCCGATTTGTTCTTCTCCAAATATCTAAGGGAACAAGGGAAAAAGCGTGATTATGGCCATCCATCACGGAGCCTGTAGTAACTGACCTTCTTCGCGCGATCGCCAGCAGCTGCTCCTTGCGGCGCTGCAGAATTTTCTCGCGCTCTTCCGGACTCTTGGAGAACCGATCACCGAACGGAACGGCCGTCTCTTCCGCACTGTCGTCACGCAGCAGCGTGTCGTAGCTGCCGAAAATTTTCGTCCCACGTTCCACCTCGTATCCGGCGGCCGTCGCTGCCGTCGTGGCTGAGGTGTGCAGGGAGGACAGTGACGATACGGAACCAGATGACGACGAGCTGCTAACGGGTGATCGATCTTCACCACCACCGCCCACCGTTGCCGGATAGAACTGATCGTCATCGTCATCGGCCTCCTCCTCGCCACGATCATACGTCGCCGCGCTCGGAACCGCCGGGTTCTCCTGCTCCTCCTCACCGGACGCGCCCGCAACCCCCGCCGGAATCTGCAGCCGGCCCTCGAGAATGTTGTCGATCGTTACCTCGATCGAGCGCGACACCTGCAGATCACCGATCAGCACCGAGAGCGGGTAGCGAGGGAACATTTCCTGCACGTGCCGGGCCATGTTGCGCACCTGCGACGTGTGGTTGGCGGCGGCCGCCGTCAGCGGTAGCGTGTCGACCGGGCGCAGCATGTTGTTGATGTGCGTCACTTCGACGGAAAAGTTGGGCAACCACGACACGTACCGCGAGCCGTTGAAGTGGAAAAAGTGATTGTTGCCCGTACGGCCACCACCGCCGACCGTGGCGTCCTCCCGATCATCGATACGGATGTCGGCCGCACCCAGCAGCAGCGGATTGCCGGCCCGGGGGCCACCGCCGTTCTGGTGCACGCTCAGCCCCAGCCGGCACGTCGGGCAGCTCGTGTCCTGCTCGAGCCACGACTGTAAACAGGAACTGCGAAAAAAAACAGAACGGAACGAACGGGTTTAGTAGAGCGCGGGCCGGGGTCCTAATCGGCCGGATTGGAACTTACTTGTGGAACAGGTGACCGCACGGCAGCTTGCGGGCCGTTTCCATTTTCTCCCAGCAGATGGCACAGTTGTCCGAGTTGGCCTTCAGATCGTCGCCCGTCGCCAGCGGGTAGCTCTTCTCCATGTGGTTCAGGACCCACAGATAGTTGCGGTGCTTCTTGATCTTGCGCTGGATCTCGTTGAACAGGTAGCGCAGCTGCATAATGATCACCAGGCTGGCCATCGACAGGAAGATGTTGCTCCACAGCAGCATGTGGACGTGGTGCACCAGGTCCACCACCAGCGCGGCCACCTCGAACGTTAGCTCGATGTAGTACGACACCGGGCCACGCTTATCCCACGAAATGGCTGCAAAACGGAAAGCGAGGTGTGTTAGCGATCGAGAGCGATCAATCACGAGGGGCCGGTCCATTACTCACAGTCACTTCCGATGCGGCCCTGGCGCATATCGTGCAGGAACATCCCGTACCGTATCAGCACGTGCATTGTCCGTACCGCCAACAGAACGCACTGAGGGGAGAGAGACAGAGAGAATCAAAGCATTAACCACTGCTGACACAATTAATGCGCGTGCTGGGCGCAACAATTGATGATCGCGCACCATTGTTTTAATGGTAGCGATCGCGCGCATACTGTGTGTGTGGTCGCCGCCGCGTCTTGCACGTCCATAAACGGGGCGCTACGGTTTGCCGTTTTCGGGATCGGCCCACCACCGGCCACCGAAGGCCACCCCGCCAACACGCGTATAGGGCCCCCCATCATAAAATGGTTGCCCGGTGGCGTGATAGGAATTCGGTTGAGGTACGCACGCGTTACGGGGTCTTTGTTTCGTTGATGGGCCGCGATTATGCGCACATGGCCGTGGCACGTGCCGGCAACCACCGGTTGGTAGATTTCGATTTCGAGTGGCGCAAGGTTCTTCTTCTTGAACACGCACCACCCCGAGCGGGCGTCCCATTTTCTGGGCCCATTGTTTCTTTTTTGCATTCCGAAACCCAGCGAAAAGAACCAACGCCCAAGACGGTTCGGTGTCTACGGTAATTGTAAAGACCACGCCTCACACGACCCAAATACGGTCCTCCCGGCGCATGACGCGCCCTGTAGAGCAACACGAGACCCTCTGATTCACCAGCCGATTAGCGCGCAACAGTTAACGCCGGGTTCTCGATACAATATTGGCCATATTTGCATCCGCAAGGGCGAAGCGCTGCGTCGTGTTCTGGCGCGCGCGTTGTGTGCGGGACGATGACCGACGATGATAATGATGGCCACTACTACTTGCCGCCGTGGCGATCGATTGAATTGCTGCTTTGGCGCTCTATTTATAAACACACACAGTGACATTGAGAAGCCCCCTAACCCTAACCTTCACCGCGGGTGTCTTCGGTCGTCACAGGTTTCTGGGTTACGATGATATTTACATGCGACCTTGCGGGTTGTGTTGCACCGCACGATGACCCTTTCACTATCGTCGTCCTCACTGTATGGTGCCAGGCCCACCTAAAACCCCCGGGAGCCTTGCGCCACCTACCACAGGTGTCGTGGGGATTGGTTCCGCTATTTTGTTACGTTTTGTGTAAGGTCCCTTTCAATTAGCGGGCGTAGATAACAACACAGCGCACCGTGCGTGGTATGTGTACACCACCCGCCGGCCACCGCGTCCGGAATGGAATGCTCCGAAGCAAGCAAGGGCCGACAAAATTGGCCGTCTTCACGCGCGTGTGGAGCGCACTTGTGTGTGGTTGAGCTATTAGAAGGTTTCGCGGCGCGGAGACGGTGACACGCCTTGGCCGCGGTGCGTGGCCTTCGAAAAACAGCGACCCACCTAAAACGGCATGAAACAAAGCGCATTTAGAAACCACGCCGGCGAATGCATAATTTTGGCAAACTCGGCGTCGGGGAGAGAATTAGCTGGCCTAGCGAAGGGGCCTCAGTGCTCATGGGCCATGGGAGAGATCACCTCCGATCGTGCAATAAATATTCGGCGGATGAGATGCTGTGTGAAACAGAAACACTACCGTCCCTCTGGCCACCGATCTCGTCCGTTGAATCGTGTGATGGGTGCGCACGCCACCGGGGATGGCGGATGCTTATTTCCTTCTTTCCGGTGCAAGGCTCCCCCCCGGTTGCCCCCTCGCATGCGCGAAGGTCTAGTTCCGAAGCGTAGACGGCGCGCGCGACCTACTTCTGCAACAGAGTTCACCGCTGCCATCGGCTCAGGGACGACGACGATATCGGCGACGACGGTGGGCGTGTTGTTGTGGTGAGGAAAAAAACAGAGTAAAACCTTCCACGAACTCACGGTTCGGACCCGGGGGGATCGTCCACCGGGAACCATGTTGTAACCCAGTTACCCAGCATCGCGCGAGAACCACACACGATCGTTACCGGGTGATCTTTTTGACCCCTTTTTTCGCCACGGGTCGCGGCTTGTTTTACGATTGATGCTCAGTTCTCAGCTCTCCGCGTCGTACTCACCTCCGCTGCCATGAAGGCGAACGTGTTGAAGCTGCCGACGAACACACCGACACCGATCGAGATCACCACCATGAGGCCGGCGAGCGTGAGGATCACGACGAGCAGCGAGATCAGCCGGAAGTGCGACCATCCCGGGGTTGTCGGCGAGAAGGAAAGCTACAACGAGAGAGAGAGAAGAGAAAAAGCTGTAGAAAACGAATGCGGGGAGTTGAAAGACCTTCAGGCTTTTCCAGGAGGAGCGCCAAGTTCAACAATCTCTTCTTCACACGGCGCGCCCGTACCCGGAGAACCGGAACACCCAAGGCCAACCCCAACTGGAACAAAGCATTGTGCAAATGTCAAGTATCCGGAGGCCGGACCACACGCGAATGCCATTCCCTGGGTTCCCAGAAGAACGTTCACAGAGCGCCTTCTGACCGCTCTTTGCAAAAACAACTTGTCCCGGTTGATTTTTAGCGACCATCACCCATGCCATTCCTGGCGCTGTCGTTAATTGGATCGACCACTTTAAGCCCCGACAATCTCTTCCTTGTTGGCCGGATCGATCGATCGGATAGCGGCGGCGGTATGCAGCAACCCAGTCAGACCACCTTTCGCTTTCTTTCGCTTCCCCGGAACGAGTACGACGACGATGAAGCCTTTGCGATGTTCGCCCTGACATAATCCTCGAGAGGAACACAATCCCCGCAAGGTTTCTCGCGTCGGTCGCGATCATCGCGTGCGGCGGCGACGAGTGTGGTTCTCCTTCGCCCCCGTTAGAATGTTCTAACCTTGTCAGAAGGCCATTGCGCGCGCGCGCCTACGAGCACTAAAGGGTGAAGTTACACACACTCCGGCCCGGAGGGGAGGTCTCAGTAGAATCAACGGAGCAAAGTCCTGCGAATGTGCTCGCCCGCGGACGCGGATTATGTCACAGACTGGCAAGCGTTGAAGGGTAAAAAGATGGATCGTTTCATTTTCGAATAGAACTGTCCGGGCACTAAAAGCCCCCTGGTGCTCCAAAACACGGTCCCTTGCAGGGGCGCAAGGAACAAGAAAGTTTCTCAAACAAGATCATCATCACAGAATTCTATGAACCACTTTTGGGACACATCGGCACCCTGAAAAGGGGCCTGAACGTAGTGAAAACGGGCCCATCCGCCAGTCATCTTTCCAAAGACACCGAGATTGTGTAGCGTAAGTGTCGAAACACAATCACTCGCCGTCGCGCCCGTGACACTTATCGCAGGCTCCGTCGCCGTCCTATCTAATTACAGGGTCCCACGTCACCTCCCTGCCATCTGTCCCGGTGTCCCCGCTGAGGTGGTATTGTGTTTACAGTTTATTAGATTAAAATACCCCAGGCGTCACGGTGCGCCCGGCCACGGCGCAACAACAGCAGCAACAGCATCCATCGCCGGTGAGTGGCGCACGGTCTGTCAGTCGCCATTATATGCTAATCCGTACGATATGGACCGTTTTCTCACACACGTCTGCCGCCCTCTCTGTGTTGCGCCAGAGAACCCCTTCGGGAGACTTGGCAGAAAGCAAGCAACCGATCCCGACGGTGATCCTTTTAAACCCACCGAAGCAACCTCAAACCGAAGTGAAAGTGAACGGTTGGCTCACTTCACTCACTTTCCTTCCGTGTAAAGAGAGTACACAGGGGACAACACAAAAAACACTTCAAAACCCAAGTATGATCGCGGTATGAACGGAAGAAGAAATTTGATCGCAAAAAAAAGGCGCGACCTGGCCACAGTCTCTGTAACCTTCCTGTACGACGACGTCATCGACGGCGCTGGCGCCAATTATCGCCAAGTGGTCTCGCTTCCAACACCCTACCAGGTTTCTGGTTACTTAACCCGATCGGTCGGACGGTGATCCTCCTTTCTTTCGCCGGTCGAAAGCAGTACCGTAAGATCCTTCGAGAAACGTTGCCCGATGTACGCGCTCTCGCACTCGCGTCCGCTGCGACGTGTTGCGCTCTGCTTGTTAGCCTTCCGACGATCATCATCCCGCTTGTTATACAATTAAACTGAAGTACTCTGTACCTCCGGAACAGCTTTCTAATGAGGCGGCCCTCTCAACTTGCCCCGCCGTTTGACGCGTAATCTGGCGTGCAATCTAACGCACGCAGGACGACCAGTCCCGGGGTGCTCAACAGTGTCTAACAATTATTATTATGCGCCACACGATACTTACGTACTCGAACCGATCTTTGCTCAGCTGCGACAGAAGGTGCAAGAATCCGAGGGCCGAAAACCATGACACCCATAGTATGACCTGCGCGCGTTCGGTGCGAGGGAAGACACGAATATTGGGGAAACATTAGTAGGGGGCCCGTGGCAACCAGTTGGCGCCTCTTCTTACCTCGTACAGGTACTGCACGTTGACGACGCCGAACACGAAGATAAACTTGTAGAAGATAAAGTTCCAGAATTTGTCCTTCATGTGCTGCAAAAAAAACGAAACGGGAGACAGACTTGATCAGTCGAAAGACGTCGAGGGGTCGAAAATTCTCGAATGGCCCATTCGATGACACATCGCGCGCGCCATCGTTCAATGCGCCGTTAACACTTCAAACAGCACGACCTAACGTAAGTAATAAAAATGCACACACAAAAAAGGGGTTCACAAGTGATCGTCATATGATCGCGTGTCCAGCCGACAGTGAGTCAGCAGCTACAGGTCTCTTTCTTGTTTCGTTTCACTAGCCGGCCGGCGGATGACACTTTGTGGCCGAAAGGAAAAGTCATTTGCCGAAACTCTTCATCTTCTTGTCGCCTGCCGATGCGCTGATATCGATCGCGCTTTTTGGGACGATCATAAATTAAGATCCGCGTGCGAAAGAGCACCCGAAAGGTGGCGAAAACAAAACACAAATGTCCCAGTTCGAATCTTGGTGACGATCAATCGCATCGCAAACCCTAATCCGGGCTTAGATTGTCACTCTCCGATCTCGGCGATCTCGGCGATCTGCTGCCGGAAAGGTCCGTCGACTCTTTCTCCTGCGCCCGGAGCCTCCCCCCGGAGGACTGTAATTTATGCGGAGATCGGAGACTTGGAGAGCAAAACGGCGCCTCTTGCTAACTGGATCATGCTTGGCGACGCTTTCGACAGCGCACGCGCACAGCAATCAATCAACACGATCGATCGGGGATCGCCGATCGCCCCTTTGCAAACGTCATTATCGTCGTCGTCGGTCGGACGGGCATAGACGCCGGGCCGGACCGGTTTGCGAACCACGGTGGAGCGCGCAAGGTCAAGCGCTACCAAAGAATGTTGCCCTTTTTCGGACACTTTGGACTCAGCAGACTAGACCGCGATCGCGCGGGGTCTCTGCCTAAGAATAAACCATGCCGGCCGGCCGGCCGGTTCTGCTCTCCCCGTTAATGGCGGGCGCGTTATTGGAGGGAGGCTACAGCGCGATTGCATTACCCGCTTGGGCCGCTTGGTCCGCTGGTGCTGCTGGTCATTGGTTCTAAGGCGCACACTCGTCCCGCATAATCATAGGGTCTAATGCTATCTAATGGTAGAGGAGAACTCCGTGCCGGCATCCGGTCGGGCACGGAGCACTGGTTTGCGGCGCGACCCTAACGCTGATAATAACTTGGGCCAATCTTAGGCACGGTCACGACGGTCCGCGATCACTCTCGCTCCTCGACGGCTTCTAACAGTTTCTTTATTCGCCACCGTGCAAGGACATCCTGTCGGAGGCGGTCAGAACGGCGACGCTGGCGCCGGAGGTTCCTCTCCTGCACCCGCTCTTACCTGCTGTTCGGATATCCGGAGCTCCCCGAAGACGAACTTCTGTATCGATTTACCGAGCAGTATCAGGCAACAGTACGCGCTGTTGATTAGGGTCTGGAAAGGAAAAGAACGGAGAAATCGGATGATAACGGCGGTGCAGAGTATGACACGATCCCGTCAGGGACACGATCGAAGTGACAAAAAATGGCCCAAAACCCAAAGTGGGGCGCGCGATGGCGCGCGGCTCTAAAAGAGAAAGTTTGGCGCGAAACAGTTCCGCACATCTCGCGCTCTCGGCGGACACTGTTGAATAAAAAAGCATAAAATGTATTGCATTTGTGGTACAGTTAAGGTTTTTTTGGTCAACCTGCTACCGGCCGTTCACTCGGGATGCCTTTCACCGTTTGGGATGCCGAGCGTGAGCGTGAGGTGATCTTCGGGCCACGCAAAACTCGTAAAGCTCGATGCAAGAGCGCCTATCCTGTCCACCTGGAACTTTTGTGGTCGTCGGTTTGAAAATGATACCCATTTTTAGCTAAAACTGCAATAAAACCATTCATTCGGTGCTTCCATTTTGAAAGTCCGCCGAGTTCCGATCGTACGCCATTTTCTAACGACCATTCGTTCCGATGGCCTTCAGCCACAGAGTTCACGTTACAATCGAGTGCAGCGGTCACAAATTCCTGGGCCACTCCCGAAAGACCGCACAAGGCAACCGAAGCGAAAAAGAACGGGCCACAATCCGCACTGACGCTTAGTGTGTGTCCGTCGTAACGAGACCACAAACCATAAATATCCAAAACTTCACGCCCTCTCCATTGTTTCACTGCCCGCGCGCTCCGTGTCAAGGTGGACACTTTGGGGGCCACTCACACGGGGGGGCGGCGTCGTTTTCCTCTCTGGTGCCATTTGTCAGAGTGCCGCTGCGACGATCATTGGCGGTGGTCCCATATAAGGCAACAAACGATCCCGAAAAAGTCTTTACCGGCCGGCCGAAATCGATTAATCAGCCGGCGGAAGCGACCGATCAGCTGGCCAGTGAAAAGTCAACCCACGCTCAGTAAAAAGTTAAAAGCACAGGTTTAACCTGTTCCAAATGTCGTGCGATCGTGCGCACGCGCGCGCGATAGTCAAAAAAAGTAGCCTAAGCGATCCAAACGATGCTCACCGTGGATCGTGCTCCGTCACTGTCCGGCTGAACTTGACAGTGAAACCGCGTCGCCGCGTAGGTTCAGCGAACAACAACAACAACAGCAGCAACGAGCGTCACACGCGGCCTCGGCAGACGGTGTGTGTTGGTCGGTCGGGCTCGCAAGCAGCTGCTGCTTTCTATCGCTGTTATCCTCATAACTCATCAGTGACCACCAGCGATCGGTTACGCGGCTTAGCTGCGGTTACCTTGAGCATGGACCCATCGCCATCTCTCTCGGCGCATAATGTGTGCTAAAATGTGCAAACATCCATCATCGAAACACGATCATCGAAAACATGATCATAAATAAAAATTCGACCACTCCGGAGAATCACGCAAAGAAGGTTCTCGCACGAAGCCAACCACTACGGGGTGAGGGAGCTACCGGAGAGCTCCGCGCGCCAAGGTCATCATGACGATACTTCTTTTTTGCCCCAAGCCCGGCGCAGGCGGCACATCGATTCTTTAAGGAAGACAAACGATACCGAAGATAAGCGAAGAAGTAAAGACAAGTGGCACAGTAAACAAGTTTGCTCACCCCCAACAACTCGCGAATGCGGAAATCGGGTTCCTGGTCGCCTCCGCCCGTTTCGTGTTCGGAACTTTTCGATTGTAGTAAATTACAATTGCACACAGCCCGCGCCGTGCCGCGATTCGTCTTGGAGATCACCGGAGATTCCGGAAGCGCGCGTGTACCGCGTTTGCGTTGTCATTGAAAATTGTACTCCGCCAATTACGGCCCATTAGCATACACTCGGCGGCGATGGCGGCCCGTTTCGGAATTCGGCCTTTGCCAGAAGGAACTGTCGATGCTACACCTTAAATAGTAAAAGATTGCACCCGGGTTGCGCCTTCGCCGGGTCACAAGACTTACCCAAATGCAAAACGGTTCCGTCGCCATGAACGATACCGTGTCCTTTAGGTAGGCACCGACCGTACGCGTGTCGTTGCCAGCCCACCGTTCGTCTTCGTCCTCATCCTCCTCGCCGTCAGCGACGCCCGTGCCATCGTCTGTCGACGGCGTGGCCACCCCAGCAGTGTCTCTGCGCAGCATCTGTCGCAGATCGGGCAAATCGGCTGCGGCCAGTATTTTCTCCTCGAGCGTTTCAATCTCCTGCACCGACAGCAGCGAAGGCCCGGCCGTCACGTCTAGCTTGCCCGCGGCGTCACCGACAATCGATGGCGGGCCTTCAAGACTGGCCTGGTGGCCTGCCACCGCTGCTGCTGCTGCTGGGGATGATGCTGCTACCGGTGGTGACGATCCTACGATGCTCGTCCCGGTTCCGGTTAGTGGTGTCGTTATGTTGGCGTGCTGCCGCCAGTGGGGATCACTGGTCATGATGAGGGCATAGTAGAGACACGCGGACATCATCAGCACCGTGATGCTGGTGTAGACGCGCACCGATGGCAGCGGAATGGACCCGTTCAGTGCGACCGGCATTTTGTGACCGGCTCTTGCTGTGCTGTACGCGCACTAGGACACTCTTCTCTCGCTTGTCCTCTGCTCCGAGATGTCCCTTCGAGAATTACAAACTATTGGCAACGGGTCTCGCCGCCATGAAAGTGTCGTACTCCTGGAAAGAAAAGGGCATCAAGAAAACGTTAGTGAAGCGCCAGAAACTCAATCCGCCGATCGTCGACCACTGATCAGCCACCTTCGCCCGTTGGGAAATGTTTGATCGAACACCTATTTTGATGGATTTTAAACACCTTGGGACGCCATTTTTGGAATCACCCATTAGCGAGGACCTTGGCCGATGGGAACAAGAGCATTCAGTCATTCATCGTTCGCGGAACGCGATGTGTCCAGGTGATAAGCACATAAAGAGAATCATTTAGACTCAAAGCGAATGGCGGGGGCATTAGGACAGATCGTCGCTAACGGTGGTTTAAGATAAGGGACAAATGGTGTCAACGCCAACAACAATCGTAGCGGATCGACGGATTGAGAAACGAATCCGAAACACGGCTGGGAACACCAACAACACACTTCTGGGTTTGTGGAGGTCTACCGATTACAGAGTAAATATTTTCGCGCTACGCACAACGCCGGAGTAGTATTTACAAAACTCGCTTCCGAAACCGTAAACAAATGTGGCATCATGCGTAGAATAAGCGAGCGTTTGGACCGGAAGCAGATTGGAGTTGTTGAGACGAGCGATCGCACAATATTTACTCTAGACCCCTCGCTCCACCAGAGAACGAGCTAAATTTCACTGGACTGCCACGGATCGTGCACAAACGATGCGTGCGATCCGATGTAATGCGTTCAGCAGCTTCCCTGATCGTGATGCTGATCGTCATTAAAGTTAGCGAGAAATCTTGCTGCAGGAACGATCGCGCCCCCCTAGCATTTGCTAAACTTATTTCCCGCTCGGTGTACTCCGTCATAAAACGGACCACGGGGGGCTAGGAAACGGGGCAACGGTCCACAGACATGGGGCAGCCACGTAAGACGAGATCGCGCGATCACGTAATCCAACTGGGCTGGCTGGCTGCGGGGTTTCTTCTGAGTGGCAACTTTCTTCCGGGGGAGACCCGGCGAGTTCACAGGGCAGATAATTGCACATGCGGCCCTTTTGGCCACGGTGTACAGACGGTCGAACGGTACAACCGGTTTTCATGCCGTGGCCTTTTCTTCAGATTGCAGCCCACCGTGGGGTCGTTGCATCGTAACGGTGAAATTGAGCGCAGCTCTAGTAGCTTCGCTTCGGCAGTCCCACGACTTGTTGGTTGGTAGGCCAACAATTGAACCGGAAGCTGCGCTGGTTGGTTGCGTGACAACTGCGCGACAGAAGCGCCGTTTTGTCCGATAAGATAAGGGCCTTCCTATGCCTCTAATCTGTGCCGAGCAAGGCGCAATTGGCTGCTAGTTACACACAATTTACGCATTAAATTTGCCGTCGATAAGACGAACGTGATCCTGGGGCGCTTCTGGGTCCACCCTTTTAACCTTGAGCATGAGGGGGTGGATCGTGCCACGTTGTTGACGAATTTAGTGCTCCAACATCAAGGAACGTGGCCGGCGTCGACGACGACGATAGCGCAGTCTGTTTGATTGTCCGTGGTGCGTGTGCACATCGAGACCTCCGCCTTGTTGGCGACGCAATTTCGTGAACGATCCCCAAAATAGAATGATCAACAAACGGAGAGGTTCTCCTTTTTGGGGGTAGTTGGCCCCCACCGGCGCTGTTCGGAATCGATAGCGATTCCGGCCGTTTGTTTTGCTCAGCTCTCTCAGCAGCAGATACACCGATCTGGTGATGGATTTTGACTGGCGGATCGTAACCCCATTCCCCACCGATCAAGGGTCGAAAGAAGCGTAGATTCTAATTTCGCAACCACCCGCACACGCTCGGCGATGTAAGGTCCCAAAAATAAACACTCCGCAATGTCGCCGCAATGTTTGCTAACTGGTTGCGGCCGCCAATGGCGGGGCATCACATTGCAGTCACGCCATCGGACATCGGACCCTTGCCGCAGATGGGGCTAAGAAAAGGTTGATAAGCAGCCCCTCTTCGACGACGTATACCCGGCTATCAATCGGGCTGTAATCGGACAACCACCCCCCAAGTCGATGGCCTGTGCAAAAAGTAGGTCGCCTGCTGTCGCCTTACCTATTTCGCCACGGATCTCGATCGAAAGCCGGACACACACACACAGGACACTGTGCAGCTAACACCTTCTCACACTTTCCTGGCCTCGCAAGAAACTCTAAATCCGGATCCGGTTCTTGCACTTTTACGGCCCGCTCTGTTTGACAGTTCCGTTCTGCGATTCTTCTCGTATCGTGCCTTCTGCTCACACTCACTCATTCACTTGTTCTCACTCTCACTCTCGCGCATTGATTCATCTCTCACCACGCGATGGATGATACCCTTTTTTTTACGTTCTGTTTTGATTTGGCCGTCTTTCTGCGCTCTTCAAACGGGGTTCCCCTGCGGCATCATCTTTTCTTCGCGGCTGCAAGCGAACAAATGGAAAGACATATTTTACTGTGTTTACCACCTCGAGAAGATAAAAGTGCCCAATGCGGTAGTGGCCCCACTGTACGATAAAAGAAACTGCGATACGGAAATAGAACACCAAACCGGCGCCGCTCGCGCAAGGTGCTGACGACGAAATGGCCAACTTTGCTCGTTCACTCGTTCGCACTCTTCACAATCGGCACCTAGAACGGCACCTAGTTGTTATCATTAGACACTTTGTTCATCACCCATCTTACACGCGATACATCGTAGTGCACACTGACACGGGCAACGTAGTAACCGGGGAGGCGATTTTACGACCTTTTCGCGACCGCAACAGCGGTGTGCACACTTCCGCCTTCTCCGGCGATGATGCTAAAAATTCGCACCGCAATTTTTAACACCCACAACCCACACACACACTGGCACCTGCTTTTCGAACGCTCTTCTTTCGAGAATGCGCTGCCAGGAACGTTAAGGCATACGTAAATTTCTATCACAACACCATTTGCTGCTGCGAAAATAATGTTGAGGTTCCGCTTCACTTGGCCGCCGCCGCTTACCTTTCTCTGCTCAAGGCACACACACACACCACGCGGGGACACGGTCCGAGCTCATGTTCATCTCGCGCGACGTGACTACTTACTCGCAAAAACAACCTTCTGAATGCGGGGCTCTATTAAATTATAGAGACTTTGTGCTGCTTTGAGCAGCTGAGCTGCAATAGCTTAACATTCGTCTCTTTTAAATACGAAGTACTTCATCTCTAAAAAAAAGTATATTCTATCGCAACTTTTGTTAATTTGTCTTAACGTCAAAACACGAAATGTCAAAATATTTTATGAATGTTCCGACCGATTTTGAAACCTAACTAAGACACTGCGAACCTAACTTTGATGACGAACCTGACACCCGAGTCAACCTACGAAAATCCCGAACTGCTGACAGTAACCCATTTTGACATTTGACACAACAATAGTAACGCTTGTAACCTGTCGCGTAACGGCAATCGTTCCCAATGACCTCCCGCAAGTTGTGCATTATATTAAAATAAGTTATACTTCGCAATTCGCCAACGGGCAAAGAGATCAATCTCAAAATCTCTCAAATTTTAATAACAACAACCACATCTCCACCAGGCAATTTGAACAGGCTAACCGGTGAAAACCGCCTGTCATATTTTGTTCAAATTTCCACTTGTCAAAATCGCGCGGTGAGTGACGGCAGTGAGAATTCGGCTAAATACTGGACGGAAACCTTTGTTGTTTATCGTACGGACCGAATCATTTCGATATTCTGTAATTCAAATGTAAATTAATAAAATTTTGAACTTAAACGCCCGGTGCATCCGCAGGAATAGTTTCTTTCGCTCCGTTGGTGGCCGTTTCGGCCAAGCATGTCATCTCTCAGCACAGCATAGCGAGCCAAACCGAGTACAGTTTCAAATTTCGAATATATTTCCGGACCGCCCACGATCGCCTGTTGATCGCACCTGTTTGCGATCGCGATCCCAGACCGAATATAACACAAACCCCTCCCGGGAACACTCGGTCGGAGTGTTTTCTCTCGCTCTTCTCAAATAATAATATAGGTTCTTGTTTCTTCTTTCAGTAGCATCATTACATAAAGTGTATCATCATATTGTATAATATTGTTTTCCGCGTTCTGCGTTGCGTGTTGTTCCGTACACCACACAGCTGGGGACGACGGCACCCCTCACAATCTTCCGCTAAAGTTCCGCAACTCGAGTTTTAATTTTCTCTCTTTTTGTTTGTTGAAAATCATCACATATTTTGTTTTATAATTGTTTTCAATACATTCGTTTTGCTGGTCGCCTGTTCAGGTTAAGTTATGCCTGGTAGCTGCCACGATTCGTCCGTCCGATGCTTTTCAGCCACGCTGTGTTCAGCCCCCACTATTTGTATATTGTATCAAACATCATCCCGCGTCGTGTATAATCCTTCCTCGCTCGCTACCTTATTCGATTGTGCCGTTTCGGGTGTCACAGCACCCACCACCACATACTACCTCTCTTTCTGTCGCACCGATTGCGTGTAGGTATTAAAACTTCGGGCCGCTACACACAATCTGTGATTGCACATAGAAAACAGAAGAAAAAAATGGTTGAAGAAAAAGCAAACAATCGCCAAACCAATGGATTGCGGGTCCTATCCAACTTCGGAGCACGCCGTGGTCGACGTGTCCTACCGGGTACCGGGTTATCATTAGCCTTTTGTTATCGCTCCCCCAAAGGAGGGGATTTTTCCGCGTTCATTCCATCTGCCGTTTTGCTAGTTAACTAGTTCAGTTCTTCATACACACCGCCCACCCTGTTCCGGTTCTTTGCGTTGCATTTGTTACAAAAAATAGAACAATCAGTCAATCTGTGTTTGCATATATTCTTCTCCACCTCTCTCTCTCTTTCTGTCAATTTCTTTTTTTCTAGTAATTGGTGCTGAACACCACTCAGGACCAATATATTCGAGCATGATCGCCTCTCATCATCACGGCTTCCTCATCAGCTACCTCAGTTGGTTCTTCTTTGATTAACTTTTGTTTGCAAAACCTAACCACTAGAGCATTCCCCGCCCATCTCTCTCTCTCTCTCCTGTGCAATTGTTATCTACTCAACGACAAAGTGATTTATTTGTTTTAACATCTATCTAGCACGTAAAAAGTAAGCAAAATAACACACCACACACAAAACGATTCGTTTAGTCGTAACATATCATCGATTCTCTAACGGGAAGCGGACAACACTACTATTGAGCTAGAGAGTGAAACAAATTAAACAAAATCTATCGAACAAAATATTCCGAGGTGTGTGGCTGCGTGTTGGTGCACCACACCAGCACCAACCGTGGGAATTGAATAAATACACCGTACACTAAACTCACCACTACTAAAAGTAACGAATTAAAAATACTACCAATTGACAAACTTAAAGACCGCGTCGTGCGCGTGTGTGAGTGTTTGCTGGGGATCGCTGGAATAAATAAGGACATCAGTGTGCCCGTGCTGCGGCGCTGCTACGGATTTCGCTACGGAGTCTACAGTTCCGAAGCCCGAAAGCCGATTCCCCTTTGCCTACCCGACACCAACCGAAGGACTTCTTGGGACGGCGTGATTGCGCTGATCGCGCACAGATAAACTTTAATCACACACATACACACACGCGGGGTGTAAAGTGAAAAAAAACGTATGCACATATCAACTACAGCACGCATCTAGCTCTGGTCACCTTCGCCGTCGGAACAAATCATTCATTCGGATACACTGTGATGAAACCTCTCGCGCGCATTACAGGCCGCGGTGGCGCTTATTTTCTTTAAAAAATAAATTATCTCCTACCTTTGTTCTAACTCTCTCTCTCTCCCTCTCTCTCTTTCTCTTCATTTTCTCTATAAATCTATACAATATCATAGGCGCTCAAGATAGTGCGCTCTTATCACGCGACACTTTCGTGATGTATCTCTGTGTGTGTGTTCGTATGAAAGTCTACACGCTGACCACTGGCGGAAACACTTTTTTCCGGTCTCCTCAGTTCAGTCTTCCATCCATCCATCCATTACAACCAACAACAAAACGGTCCATTCGCTCGCTTACTACAATACTACGCTCTCCACCGCCTACTGTTGCAGGCGTTCTGCTCATTTCCGTGTAAGGCAAATTCATCATCCAAGGGTCGCCGCCGCCGGGCCGTTGCTAACTAGATGCGCGTCACGACACTTTGCACCTGCAGCAGGCTGCGCACGCTTTCGTTGTACTTCACCAGCACCACCTTGGAGGCGTGAATGTTGAGCTTCTCGCCGGCGCACAGCAGCTGCAGGCAGTTGGCCCGCGCTAGGAACTCCTCGATCTTCATCTCCCGGATCAGATCGCGCTGGCTCGTCTGGGGCGTAGTGTTGGGACAGATCTGCGAATCGAATCGACACCAAAGCTCAAAGTCAGTCGCCTAGAAACGTCACACACCACGCCTCGCGCTACGTTACCTGTTTCAGTACGGCCTCCTTCGATTTGAACTTGAGGAAGGTGCACAGATCGCTCATCAGCATCCACCGTTCGTTGTTTTCGTCCTTCAGCACGTACAGTGGCGGCAGTGGACGATCCGCTTCCTCGTACTCGAACATCAGGTCGTCGTCCTCCTCTTCCTCCTCCTCCTCGTCACCATCGTGGCGATCCAGATCATCGACACCAGCGACCGGTTGCTCGGAATGCGCTCCTCGACTCGGCACCACCTTCGCTTTGGTGGCCACTTTGGCGCCGCTCCCGTTCACCAGCAACACCGCAGCGGTGGCCTCCTCCTTCAAGCGTGGTTCACGCTTGATTTTCCCGTTTCGCAGCCCACCACCATCCGTCTTGTCCGCCACGACGGCGACGGTGACATCATTCTTTCTGCCGGGTTCCTGCTCCGGGACAACCATCTCCTCCTCGTCTAGCCCATTCACTGTCGCTTCATAGTGCACCAGGTTCGAGTTGGAATCGCACCGCCCGCTGCCCGGCGCTTCCGTCCCATCACCGATCACCGATGAGGGACCGTGGCTGCTGCTGCGATCGCTCGTGTTGAGCGATATCGGTCCGTTCGTTTCCGTCGTTCCGGCGCTTCCTTCACCACCGCTCGGTGGAATGTCCGCGAACACGTTGCACCCACTCTCTTCTGGATCTGCAAATTAACAAGCGGCGGGCGTCAATGGGTTGGCCACCTAGCTGAAATAATCTCCCTAGCCTTACCATGTATCTTCCAAGGGCCGTCAAACTTCCAGCCAGCTTTGTTCGGTGCCACACTCTGCACGTCGGCCAGATGGTCGTCCAGGAAGAGGCGCATGTCGTCGCTTTCGGCCAGCTCGGTCGGCCGAAGCCCGGCGTACGTGGTCAGCAGCGGATCGGCACCGAACGCCAGCAGCAGGCGCACGATTTCCACGAACGAGTTCTCCACCGCCTCGTGCAGTGGCCGCATACCGGACGGGGCCGACTCCGAGTGGCTCGCTCCGTACTGCAGCAGGTAGTGCGCGATGTCCAGGTGGCCTTTGGCGCACGCCTCGTGCAGTGGCGTGTAGCCCGCGTTGTCCTTCAGATCCGGGTCCATCTCGAGCCGCTCCAGACAGTACACGATCACGTCCTACAAAACGTTCGACTCTATATTAGCAACAGATTCGGTGGGAGGTAGTTTCCGGGTGGGCGTCAGATACCTACCGTGTAGCCCAGGCGGGCGGCCTTGTGCATCACGCTCTCGCCGACGCCCTTGTTCAGCACCCAGCTGCGGATTTCCTTGCTGATGTGCGTCTCGTCCTTCACCTCCAGCGCCTCGAAGGCGGGCACCTTCTTCCGACTCATGACCACCGTGGCGTCGTGGCCCCCGAGCTCCCCATTCAAACCACCGGCCGCCGAGGCCGCCATAGCCGCGGCCACTGCCGCCGCCGCCGCTTGGTGGTGTGAAGTGGGCTTCTTCTTCTTGCGAATGTAATCAAACCCCGAACTGCCCTTCCGGCGGGACGGACGATGGCGGCCACGGCGGTTGCGTTTCTGTTCCGTGCCGACCGCTGGAGCGGCTGGCGGTGCTGGTGGTGCTGGTGGTGGTGGCACGGGAGTCCCAAGGTCACGTTCCGATGCGATCGACGGAGTGTCCCGTTCCGAGTCCTTCATCCGCACGCTGCTACTATCCTCGTCACCATCGTCCTCCTCTTCTTCTTCCTCCCCGCCGTCGTCCTCTTCTTCATCCTCGATCGGTTCCTGCTTCACCGTCGCCGCTGTAGCCACTCCACCACCGTCCAGTTCACCGACGATCTTGTCCACGTTCCTCATCAGCTCGTTGTACGTCTCATCGTAGCTGCCACCGAGCGGCGGGGCCGACTGCGGTCGCTCCTCGTCGCCCCCAAACACCTCGCGGATGATCTCCTTGCTCTGCATCGCCTTCTGCTCGGTGCGGGTCCGCGACTTAAGGATGGCCGTGTCGAACAGGGACTTTTTCTTCTTGTTCTTCGCGAACAGGGACTCCGATTCGGCCCCCGGCGTCGGCAGGAGCTCGAACTCAGTTTTCGGCTTCGCACCTCCCAAAACCACCACCTCGTTGTTGTTGTTATTGGTCAGTGGGTTCGATTTCTTCGCTCCCGATCCGCCGCCACTGGCCCCTCCTTTCGGGCGACCTCCTGTTGAGGTGGCCACCAAGGAACCCTTGCCCTGCTGCATCATCGTCGCCAGGCAGCGCCGATGCAGCAGCTCGATGATCGAGCTAAACTTTTTGCTGTTGCTGCTGGCGGTCGGTAGCGCTACCGGTAGTGTGGCCGGTGGTGGTGGTGGCCGTGGCCGGTGCTGCTGCTTCGTGACCGCTTTCATCTTGACCTGGTTCTGGTTTTGCTTTTTCACGACCTCGCGCTGGTTTAGCTTCTTCACGATCTCCGAGAACGTCTCCGAACCGTCGCTGTGGTGCGGTGAATCCAGATCGGGCAGCGAGGTGGAGATCCGGTGCATGTAGAGGCCCCCGTCGATCGTGATCAGCTCCGGTGGGACCTTGAGCGAGCGTTTGTACTCGTACAGCTCCTTCTCCCAGCCCGGGTAGAAGTGATCCGGCCGATCGGGTTCCGCCGCCGGTGGCGGCGGCACCGTCACCGCAGGACCTACGCCCTCTTTCACCGACTTCTTCCGCTGGGGCGTTTGACCGGCTTGCGGCTTCTGGCCACTGGCGCTCTTCTGGCTGACCGTACTGGCTCGCCGAGACCCGCGCGGTGGACTCACTGTCGACGTCGACGCCGCGGCCGCCACCGGCTTCCCTTTGCGCGATCGTAGCCGCGGACCACCGTCGCCGGTCTGCTCCTCGCCACTCTCCCCGGCGATCGATTCGGCCGCCGAGGAGTTAGCCAGGACGTTTTTTGGCACCGCAGAAGTAGAAGACGTGGTGGTGGTGGTGGCAGTGGAGATGGTGTTTTGGGTGTTGGTACGGGACCGTTTGCGCTTGGCCGCCCCCAGCGGATCCGAGTCCGTCTCGTGAGGGCGCTTTTTCTTCTTCACTCCGGCGGCACTGGCATCCTTCTTGGCAGGCCGCCCCCGGGTGGAGGTGCAGTTCTCGACGATCTTATCGTTGCGCAGGACCTTGCTGTTGGTGCGGCGCCGTTCCGCTTCCCGTTTACTGCGCGAACGGGTCATCGTCTCGCGATCCTCCTTCTCGGAGTCGGACGACGACGAGGCCGAGGACGACGATGCGGACGACGAGGACGACGAGCCGGAAGTCGACCCGGACCCGGAGCTGGACGATGAGCTGGAGGACGACTTCGACTGCTTTGACGAGCGCGGTGGCCTCCCAACGACCCGCCGGCCGCCGCCCATCACGACGCCTTTCGTCTGCTCCGGGTGAGCCTTGCCTCCTCCACTGCCACTGGACGGTGGTTCTTTGCCTCCTCCATCGGCACGCTTCTTACCGGAGGCCGACGTCCCCTGCGCCGGTGTGTCACTTTTGGCGGTGGCCAGTGCCCCGCCGCCCGCTCGCAGTCCCTTCGATTCCGTGTCATCATCCGAACTGAGGTCACTGTTGGGGTTCGCATCCTGCCGCAGCGGTCCACTCTGGCACCGTGCTGGCCCTGGTTGCCGGGCGGAGCCCCCCTTCGGTCCCCTACCCGTGCCCCGGGGTCGTCCTCTTGGCCGCGCAGCCGGCCCGGCGGGTTGCGGTTCCTGCGCTTTCTTCGCCACTTCACCATCCGAGGACGAGGAGCTCCCCGAGGAGGACGATGAGGACGGGAGTGATCCGGACCGTAGCCGGCGCTTCGGACGCCTTCCGGGGCGGCCACCACCCCCTTCGATGCGAGGCCGCTTCCCGGCCTTCTCGTCTTCGGCCCCGTCCGCCGTCACGTCGCCGTCGGATCCGGAGCGAACCGCGGGCACGACGGTAGCCCTCTGGCGCAGCTTGCGCACCCTGGCCCGCAGCCGGCGCCTCCGCCGGTCAGCGGCGGCTGGCGATGCGCCCTCCCCGTCCGAGCTGCTCGGACTGCCCAGCTTCGCTTCGTGCTTCTGTTCCGACTGCAGCCGCTGCTTCTCGCGCAGATTGCGCACGATCTTCTCCGTCAGCCGCTCGGCCTCCTCCTGGCCCGCGGCCGGTGGTTGCGATTGCTGCCGCCGGAGCAGGAGGAGCGGTTTGTCTTCATCGCTCGAACTGGGACTCCCTGGACTGGGCGCCTTCGCGATCAGTGGGGTGCGGGCCGAGTGCAGGACATCGCGCGGGACGGTCGACAGATCGCCGGTAGTTGCCGTCTCGTCTCCGGCCGCCTTGATCAGTGAGTCCTCGGCGGGCTGCGGTCCCCGTTGAGCCGACTGTTTCCGCCGGCCTCGCTTCTTGCCCGTCTGCAGCTGCTCGACAAACTCGTTGCAGGCGCTGCCCCAGTCCAGGATGTCGAGTGCCGACGCCCCGTCCAGGTCACCCGTCGGTCGCACGACGGTGGTCGGCTCCGGGTCACCTCCGGGCTCCGGCGCGGGACTCGGAACACGCCCGATCGGCGTCGGAGTCGGGGTCGGGACGGCAGGTGTCGGTGGGAGCGGTGTGTAGCCCTTCAGTTCGCCCTTCGTCCGGAACCGGGACGCCGGAGAGGACGCGGAGGTGGGCGAAACGACGCTACCGACGGCGGGACCACTTTCGGGGCCTTTCGTCGCGCCGTTAAGGACGATCGCCGACCCACGCTGCTGCTGCTGCTGGGGTGACTGGGAGTGGTGCTGATGGAACTGAGGTTGAAGATGATGATCCTCTTCCGGGGGTTGCTTCCGCAGCTGGCTGATGCGCTGCTTCTCGTACTCCTTCAGCTCGAGGCTGGTCCGCAACTTCGAGATCACCGACTGATCGGCTCCCCGGTGCGGTGGTGGAGACGGCCCATGGTTGGCCATGGGTGGACCCACTGCCGCCGGGTAGTGATGCGGCGGTGGAGGTCCTTCCGGTGCGATCGTCTTGGGTGGACCGTAACGGACGGCAGTGCCGACGTCCAGGTGAAGCAAATCGCCCGCCGGCGGCGGCGGCCCCCCCTTGGCGGGGTAGTAGGCGAAGGACGGTGCCGGCCGCTCGGTGGTGGCCAGGGTCGTGTAGGGGGCCGAGGATCCACCGCGCAGGTGCGCCTGGGCGTGATGGTAAACGACCAGCGGTTCCTCGGAACGTCCCTTCGGAACGGGCGCTGGTGGCGGTGGCAGTGGAAACGGTGGCAGTTGGTGGTACCGGATGTCTGGCACAGGCCCCGGATAGTGATGGGGCGGGGCTGTCGGGGCCACCGGTGGAGCTTGGTGCTGATGGTGCAGATAGTTGGTCGTGATCACCGACGGGTGTATCGTCGCCACGGAACCCGATTCCGGGGGCCGTTTGCTACCGGAAGCGGCGGCGAAGGAATAGTGACCCTCCGGAGGCCCGTAACCGGACGAGGAGGAGGTGGCCGGGCCCGAGGTCGAGGTCTGTGGTGATTGATAGAGCACCGGAGCGCCGCCCTGTTGCAGGTATCCGGATCGGTGGTAGCCCTCGTAGTAACTGGCGGCTGGTGGTGGTGGTGCTGTGGCCTGGGGCCCCGGCCCCGGCTGCGGCTGCGGATGCGGATACTCCTCATACTTGGCCACCTTGGCCGGGCTGGGCACCGTCCCCACGGCAGCGGCGTTGGCCGTCGATGCGATCAGCGGGGCCGACCGGGCTGCCTCGGCAGCTGCCGCAGCCGCGGCAGCTGCCGCCGCCGCCCGCTTCTTGGGGACCATGTTCTGGGGCAACCGGGACGGGAACTTGCCCGACTGCAGGTCCGCCATCACGTCCGAAGACGGGGACGTCTGCTTCCGCAGCATACTCTCCACGAACTTGCGATCGGCGATCCGGGCATCATCCGGGCCGCGGGCTGCGGGCGGCGCCGCCGTCTGCGGACGGCCCGTTGAGGCCACTCCCGTCACGATACTGCCCCCACCGCCACCTACGGGGGGTTTCGCACTGGCCGATGACGACGGCGGGTAGTAGACGCTTTTGGTTCCGGCGACCGCTGGTGGCGCCGGTTGAGCGACGGCCTCCGATAGACCGCCAGGTTTGCCGGCTGCACCCGGATACGGCTGATGTGGGGGGGCCACCAGCAGGAGCGGCCCTCCGACCGCCCGGTAGTTCGCTGACATGTACGCGTCCGTCCGCTTGTCGTACCCGGGCGGGATCGCCGGGCTGATGACGGACACGTGGCGTGGCGGTGCCGAAGGCACCGGCGGCACCGGTTCCGCTGGCCTACTACCTCCCGTCGGTCCCGTTGCGTGCGGAATGTGCTTCTTAAAGTTGGGACTAAAGTCCAGCTTCGGGGGGAGCAGCTCCGCCCGGGAGCCACCGCCGCCACCGGTGCTGCTGTTGCTACCGCTGCTTCCGTAGTCATCGCACCCGCCCGTCGAATCCGCCTTCGTCTTGACCGTTTTTACCGACAGATCGAGCGGAGATTCCCGCTTCGCCGGTACAATCACCCCAGCGCCACCACCCGTTGGGGTAGTTTCCGAGGGACGTGGCGGTGGCACCGAGCTGGAAGTCCCGGCGGCCGGGGCGGCTGCCGGTGGGGCCGTGGCAATGACCCTCACGGGAATGTTTTTACTTCCCGATGATGCCGCCGCGGGAGTTGCCACCGGTGGCGGTGCCGGTGGTGGAACCGTCGGCGGCGCCGTCGCCGGTGCAACGGACGGCACCGGATAGTAACTCGCGGCCACGCGGGATGGCGCCGCGGCGCTGTGGTGATACGGGGCGGCCTTCGGTCCGGGTCCACCCGGACCTCCGTAGCCTCCCGATCCTGGTGTTGCAGCGGGTGCCGTCCCCGAACGATCGTACGCATTGTTGATCACCGACTGGTGGTGGTGGTGATGGTTTGCAGGGGAATAGGTCGTAATGGCCGCCGGGTAGCCACCCGGGTACGGGTACGAAACCGACGACAATGAAGATGCCACCGGATACGGGGGCCCGGTGGTGGTTGGGGTCGGTGCGCTCGCCACCTTCGGTGGCCCGTGGGGCTTCTGATGGTGGTGAGGCGGCGGTTGCTGCGGATGATACGGCGCCAGACTGGACTCCGGCGGCGATCCGTAGCGTTGATGGTGCGGCGGCGGAGCACCAGGAGGGGCTGCGATCGGAGACGGATCCCGCGACGGTGGTCCAGGATGAGTCGGACCCTTCCGAACGTGCGGGGATGGTGGGTGATGCGGTGACGGACCTGGCGATGGCGTCGACACCGGCGACGGTGTCTGATGATGGGGAGGCGCTCCTGTCCCGGTCGCCATGTGATAGTACGCCGGATGGTGCTGCTGATACGGATCGTAACCGTAAACTTTCGGCGGGGCAGCCGGCGGTGCGGGACGCCGGGTGGCCGCAGCCTGAGCCTGGGCTTGCTGCTGTTCCGCCGCCTTCTGCTGGTGCGCCTGGCAGACCTCTGCAAACTTTTGCTCCATGTTGTAGTCCAACCCCTTGTAGGCCTTCTGGCCGTAGCTGATTGCCGTCGTCACCTCGCGATCACTGTCCGCCGGGTACGGGGCCCGTAGGGGACCGTATGCGGCGGCAGGGGCGTAACTCGATCCGGACACCGGGCTCGGTGAGCTGTTTCTGTACTGACCGTGCGGATGCGGAGGCAGAGGCTGGTTATGTGACACACCCCGGCCAGACCACGGAGGGTTCGCAGCGGGGGGCCCCTGGCTGGTGGCCGGCGGTGGAGGATGCATCATCCCAGGTGGGGCGACTGGCCGATGCTGCAGCTGCTGCTGGTGCTGCTGCTGGTGATGGTGATAAGGGTACGGATATGCGACCGGATCCGACGGATACGCCGCCGCCGCCGGTCGCTTATGCTGCCGATAGTCCCGGTAAAGGATGTCCTGTGAGTTCTGCAGCATCTGCGCTTCGCCTCGGGCACTTGGGGCCGCCGCCGGCGAGGCCGGTTGCGAAGCGCTGCCACTGCCCGCCGCTCGCTGTTGCCGGACGGTAACGATCGTGGTGCCCTCCTGCAGTAGCTGTTGCTCCTTGTGGTCCAATCGAAACTCCGGGTCCTTCACCTTCGGGAGGCCGCCACCAGCACCGGGTGGTGGTGGACCGATCGGTTCTGGCGGGTAGTACGTCCGGACGTTGTTTACCACGAGTCGCTCCGGTGGCTTCACCCCGTAACAACCCGGTGGCCGTGGTGAGGAAGATGACGAGGAGGACGGTGATGGGTCACGCGAGGGTACCGGGGACGACGATGTGGTCGGCGGTGGTGGGTTCCAGGTTTTTGGAGGGGCCACCGTCGGATGGCCCGGGGACCGGTGGATGACGTGCGCCGTCGGCTCGATGTCCATATCGATCGGGCCCCCTCGCTGCTGCTGCTGGTACAGCGGCGGAGATGGCCGCTTCCGGGGGGCGCCGCCACTCGTGCTCTCGACCCGACCGAGAGCCACCGCCGCCGTCGGAAGCCCTCCGACCGTCGGCGCTGACGGCGGTGGGTTTTTGAGCTGCAGATCCGCTATGTAGTTGCGCTCCTTGATCAGCTGGCTGAACGTGTCCGGTGACACGGTGTACGACGACGGGGCGGACGATGTTGCCGGTGGTGGTGGTGGTGGGGCCGTTGCCGACGGCGGCAGATAGTGATTCGGTGGTGGCTGCGTTGGCTGAAAATGTTTGGCAAATCCTTTCGAAAAGTCCGGATTCGAGATCTTCAGCTCGCTGGTGGTTCGCAGCAGCATCGCCGACGCGGATGTCGTCGGAGGAGGCGGCGGGGCCACCGGTGGTGAACCACCACCCGGACCCGGAACCGGAACGATCCGGCTAAAGTCGGGTGTCTTCATGTGAAGCTGCGTCAGACTCTTGGTCGTCGTCGTCACGGTGGCGGTGCTGCTGCTGGTTGGGGCTCCGGCCGTCGTCGGGGTCGGGGCCACCGCCAGCCCCTGCTTCGAAAAGTCCGGAATACTGGCGTAGTACTGCGGTTTGCGTGCCTTCATCGGCAGGTGGTCACCACCGGGAGGAGGCGCCGGTAGCTTCGGTTCCGTGGCCATCTCTTCCCGGAAGTCCAACGAACTGTTGCAGCGCACCGGACCCTCACCGGCACTGGACGGAGGACTGCTGCTGTTGCTATCACTCGAGTGGCGTATCCGGCTGCTGTCGGGATCCCCCGCCGCCGCTTCCTTCGTGCTACTGCTGGCCACCTCTTGCACCGTCTCCGGCGCGGCGGCCGGTTGCAGGGCCGGCGGTGTCGTCTTGTTGTGGTCCTCCGTCACCAGCCGCTGCAGACCGGCGGCGGCCGCGGCCGCACTACTTTTCGCTTTGCTCAGCGACGAGGTCGTCGCGAGGGTGGCGCCCTCCCCGTTCGGGCCCTCGGTACCGCTACCCCCGGAAATGATGAGGCTGCTCTTCGCCAACCGCTTCCCACTGTCCTGGAGGCCCTTCAGGAGGGACAGTTTGATCACGCGATCGAGCAGATGACCTCCGTCCACCTTCAGCTCGACCTCATCGTTAGCCACGTCCGTGAACTGGAGCGGGTTGCGCGGAGCGTTCGACGGTGGCAGTGTGTAGTCAGGAAGGGGAGTCCCGGAACCGACCTGCACCGGTTCCTCGGCAGGTCCCGGGTCTGGTTCCGGTGGCGGAACTGCCGGTGGTGCCTCCACATTGGGCGTGATGGTACCGTGGTTGCCTCCCTGCCCTGGACTACCGTCCTCCGTTGGCTCCTTCGGACGCTCTTCCGACGCCGTGCGTCGGTCTATCACATTGTTCGGTTCGCAGCCGTCGTCGGTGGCCGAAGGTTGCTGTCGTCCGGCATCCTGCTGGTCGCCACCATCTTGGTCACTTCGCTTCTCCTGCTTCTCGTCTATCACAGCCGCTGCTGGTGGTGGTGGTGGTGATCGGGTTGATCGTTGCCCTGCACGATCACCGTCATCGGTGGTGGTGGTGGTTGAGGCATTCGCCACGTTGTCGGCGTCGTCGTCGTGACTCGTGTCACGAGGCTGAGATTCTCGCGCCGAACTCGCGCCACCATCCGCGTCCGAGGTCGAGGAGTCCACCAGCGGAACATTGGAAGGCGTTGTAGCGACGGCGGCAGAGCTTGCTTGGAACTCGCCGCTTGCTGCCGCCGCTGCTGCTGGTGATGGTTCTTTCAAGGTTCCTCCGCTCTCTGACGCCGTACAGGCGGAAGACGTCGCTAGGGGGGGACCTTCGGATATCCCACGAGACGGACTTGACACCGATTCGGGACTCTCCAGGCCGCCGCCATTGGTGGGCCGCCGTTCGGTCGGAACTGGAGACGTTTCTTCCTCCGGCTCCACAGATGTCGTACTAATTTCCGGCACTTCCGCCGGAGTCGCCTTCGGTGGATCGGCGACAATGGCTGGAGGATCGCTGACACCACCGGCCGGTGACGATGATCGTGCAGAGTCGCCGCCTGTTGCCACGGTCTCGGCCGGAACCCGGACCTCCGATGTGGTGATCTCGGATGTGGTGTCCTCCTGATGAGGACCGACGGCAGGTTCGGTGGTGGATGGCACCGATGGTGCTGCTGTCACCGGTGATGCTGATTTCGGTGGTGGTGATGTTGGTGGTGATGAGGTTGCTTCCGACGGAACTGTGGGCTGTGTTGTGGGCGATTCTCTCCGCTTCTCTTCCATCACTCCTCCGGTGGCCTCCGCCGTCGGGGCTTCTTCCGTTGCGGCCGCTACAGGTCCTTGCGAAGGTTCCATCGCTCATTGGTTAGTAACTGCGGAGAGAGAGAGCGCAACAAACGATCAGCGTTATGGCGAAGACACGAAACAAGACTAAGTATATATAGACTTTTGGATAATATACACTTCTTCAAAGTCTTAGTCTAAGCCTGCGAGTGACTGAGGTCGGAAGTACACGTGTCTCTCCCGGTACAGATCGGTCTTTTAGCTTGGCGTTTGGTTGATCCGATAAAAGGTGAAGGAAGCGTCATGCTCAAAGTCTCTTAAATAATATTACAACAACAATGTCTCAGCCTCAACATCCTCAATCGATACGCTTCCCCAGAAATGTCCATATGACATCCAAGATTAGGAAATACTTTTCCAATAAAAAAAATGTACGAATAAAATGTTCCAGACGAGGCGAACTTCACTGCCTACTAGACACGGCTGCAGTAGCCGCAGCAAGGCTTCATTTACTAGGCCTTAACTTAACTTATTATAAAGTCATACTTGATTACTTTCTTTACGTCTAGTGCACATAACATTCATTGGGTCAAATCGTCCTATTCTAGTAGAGTAAATGACTGGAATCAAGAATGGAAAGTTCCTAGACTGGCGAGCACCGCCCAGTTAAACGTAACATGGACAGTAAGGAGCGTAGAGTTCGAAGGCCAAGGATGCTGCCTTGCGGTACTCCCGACGAGACACGATGAAACATGCGAAATGATCTTTATATAATGTCAGACGAATTTATGTTAATCCTAGACAGTTGAAGGTAATGAAAGGGTACCACAATCCTAGCAATCCATTGCCTCTGTTTTGTATTCGCTCAATCTGGCACAATGAGATTCGAAATTTTGATTGACCACCGATTTTTCAACCGGTCTGCTGCTAGCGTCCTGGTCGATATCATAGAATCAAAGTAAATCGGTCGTAAATAATGCGCCACATAACACAAAACTGTAAATGAAGGGCCCCCTTCCCGATACTGACGAACCTTCACGCGAACAGTGTTGAAAAGGGTCAGTTTTTCCGAACGTCGAATCGATTATCGAGCCTCCCGCGTCGGTCGGGTCACCCAGCGTTATCACTGGATAATCACTGGGGGAAAGCTGCTCAGAGAATCCCACTGATTGATGTTTTCTGCAGCACCCCAGGAAGGTGCCCAGCTTTCTGGAGGGTGTCGATTTGAACTCAGCATGCCCCACCATAAGCCGGGTGCCACCCGGGGGCTATAGACAGTAAGCGCCACACAGAGAGCGTCACACAAGTGTCATCGGCTTGGGATTTTTTATTTCGGAGAGAGGGAGAAAGAGAGAGAGAGCGGTGAAAGTGGCCCCTCGCCGACCGTGTCTCGTGACAGGGTTGTTTTGGTGGGAATGACGACGACGAAATGCGCCCTTCGGCGTATGTCCATGTCCGTGTCCGTGTGTGTATGGAAATGGGATGCAAATTTTGTGCTACCGTGGCGTCGCCTACTATTGTCAGTCGTGTTCGTCGGGGGGAGAAATTGTTGGCGGAACAGCGGTGCGCGCAGCATATTAATAATGTCATGGCGCGCACTTTCGTCGTTCTGATGTGTATGCAGTTGCGGTGCGGTTCACACAATTCAAGTTCACGCGAGCGATTAACGGTCGAAAGGACGCGGGGAGTTCGTCGTAGCAAGATTCCGATTCCGGCGACTGCGGCTGCTTGTTCGCTAAAGTGGACCAGTGGGAAAAGTACAGGTTCGGAGTGGAAGAGACAGCGAGAGCGAGAGAGAGAGGGAGATAGATGTCATGGCAATGAAGCATGGCAATAAAATATGGCTCAAAACTGCGGCGGCTGCCGACTGCAAAAGGTTGCAGACGCCGACAACAAGGGCCACCCCATATGCAAACGAACAGTACATTATGTGCGTTCCCCCCTTTGCGCCTAAAAGGGACACCAGCCCGGGGAGAGCGTTGTGGTGTGACAATAGCAAAGCACACACCACACATAAGTATAATCGTGGCGCATCGCAACAGGCATAAAATATTAAAGAGGAGAGCGAAACAAACCGGCCAACTTAAAGCGGGCCGGAATGGAGGAGAAGAAGCAATGGAAAGAGAATATTTAGGTCAACGACCTTGACCACCGTGTGCGCACATCATTATGCTTGCGTTTGGTAACAGCCCCTCCCCGTCTACGTCTCGCTCGCTAATTTACACCCCTTTTACCACACTCATTGACATTCGGGCACTTACGAGCACTTTTGCATTCGAGCACGAGCATCTTCTTCGATCGTTTACAACGATCGATTTTTGACAGCGCGTGCTACTAAAACAGCCGCCAGCCGATTGATTGAGCTCGATTTTGTCGATCAACGCACACACATGCACAGACAGACGACACGACGACGCGGTGCGGTGGCAACCCACGGCCACGAGACCCCGGCACCGAGGCCACACAACACAGGCAGCAGGGCATCAGGTGAGCAAAAACTGGTGGCGGTTGCGCCCAGGAGCAGCAAGGTATGATTATTTTTATGACTACTGCTGACGAATGGCGGCGGCGGCGGCGGCAAGAGTTACGAGGGTAGTAGTAGCAGCCGACCCCACCACCAGCAATTTGCATTGCAAATGATGCACCGAGCTGATACCGTCTCGCGCGCGGTCTCGAAAGTGAGGTTACGAGTGGATGCTGATGACAGTAGTGAGCAGCGCGAGCAAATGAGTCGAGGCTGCCATCTCTTACTCATGGAAATAGCGAGCGAGAGATATGTTTTGATAAATTGCTGCCGGTGGCCATTCCGTTGACACATCAATCCGCCTGCGCCTTTCATCGATCATTCGCCGGTTCGGATGCTGCCCATCACAGCCAGCAAGGTGCGGAACTATCGAGCACAGAGAGTTTACAAAGTTGCCGACACGTACGTACGCGTGGAGAAGGATTTGACAGCAAACAAAACCCCTGGTGCTAAGAGCGGCGCGTACATTGTTTTACCTTGAACTCAAACTGAAACCTGCCCCTCGGCCCCCAGACTTGTGGGGACATTGGGCTCCCGAGTTGCGAGTCCGTGAAATAAAAAAAAACAGGATAATTTGTAAAGAGGCAGATAGAAAAAAAATATCCCGTCCCGTTGAATGTTCTGTGCCGGTCCCATATGCAAAACGTAGGACGCCAACACGCCACCAGCCCAGTTACGATCTCTCAGGGGACACACGCATACACACATTCTTTTCTTATTGACATTTCCTATACGTAGCCCACACGTATCCATATCCGTGGCACGCACAGCACGTGCTTTGTATAAATTTAGTCAAGCAAAAACGGTTAAGGGCGGTTAGTTTTAATTTCAAAGCAGAGATAATACTCAGCTCAGTAATAATACTTTAATGCGCTCAAGCAAACCACAGCCTGCTTTGTTTACAAATTGCAAGATCTTTTGACGTTTGCCAATCGGTTCCTCTCGGACGCAACTAAGATTGCTTCGTCAGTTTTGGACAGAGTCCTTCAGATGCGTATGTGAGTTGTGTAAGCGTCTCGACACGAGATGTGATCGGAATAGTTTCATCAGATTGTAGAATGACCTGTTGGCTTCCCTAGCACCCTACCATGCCTCAGCAATGTCGTTGTCAGTGCTAACCTTTGACCCTAGATAGGTGGAGGTCGAGACTTCTAACCGTCTGGCAGCTATTACTACGTCACCCCCACGTATGCTCTTCGGAGTGATTGGTAGGGCTGCTACCATGAATTTGGAACTTTTTGCGTTTATCTCCAAACCAAGATTGTCCGCAGATTAGTCTAGACTAGAAACTAGTCATGGTCTCATACAATTTTACTCTGGCTATGCTACGTTCCTACCTCAATATGGTGCGAAAAATCAAATCTCTTGAAATGGCGCTTTGAATATTGTCGTTCTTCGGTTTGTTCTTAATGTACTTAATGTAATAAAACTTGTTTCTCCCACTTCTCGAGCAGCAAAAAGCGGTCGAGAGAAAATAAAACGAATATGTTCTGTGTGTGGCGTAAGAATTTTCCACGGGTTTTCGCTACGGCCGCCGCGGGCACGATCAGGGCTCCGCACCGAGGATCCACCTGTTGCGCGACGGCATCGTGGACCCTGTTCCTACTCTCAGGCCCCATTATGATTCTACCCCGCTTCGCACCAACTCTTTATTTCCATTACATTTCCTTCGTTCTGGTTTCGCCACAGTTCCGGTTCCCATTCCTCACAGCCAGTCCGCACTGCAAACCGGTACTTTTCGAACCGCGGAGAAGCAAACGGACAACACGGACAGCGGACGAGAAGAGGCGAAGAAACAACCGTTCCCCCAACCGAACGGATTGCGCCGCGTACGCCGTGGTGTTATGGTGGTGGCCCCTCCATCACATCATGATGCTGGCTGGCTGGCTGGCTGGCTGGCTGGCGGGTGCCTCTGGCTCAACAGCCCCCGAGAGAGCCGGCGCGTTTCAAGAATTGTTTTCTTCAAGTGTGTCTGTGTGTTCAGTAGGCCCAGTTTTTTTCGTGGTTTAATTTCATTTCAAAGCTCTCTGCCTCCACGTCGTTCGCACGCACTGCGTGGACATTCCACTCGCTCGTCGTCGCCGCCGTTTGTGTGTCTTTTTTCGGCGACGAGTCCGTGGGGTCGTCCGAATCTCGGGGAGGACTACTTGGCTCTACAAACTCCCAAATTCGTTGCTCAGAAACGAAAGCAAAACTGGCTGGCTGGCTGGCCGCCATCTGGCGGAAGCTAACTGTACTTCTCGCCATCGCGAGAGGGCGAACAGACCCCCCGGCCGGGTGCGGGGTCTTTGGTCGCGGCTCTACTTTTGCACTGCGTTCTGTGTTCGTTTCAAATTCCACACGTGGTGTGCTCTTGAGCGGACGCCTTCGTCGTCGTCGTCGCCAGCCCAAACGTGCTTTGCTCGCTTATCAGAAGCCCCGTATGAGACAATATTTTAGACCTGTGCTCGGTGTGGGGTAGAGTATACTAGCGATAAGAAGTGATTTGTAAGGTCGTTCTCTCTCTCTCGCTCTCTCTTTCTAGGAATCCCGGCGCGTATACTGACCAAAAATACTTTCGTACAAAAGTGGGAACTTCTTGCTTGACCCGCCGTTCGGAATGGTTTCGTTCGAAACACGCGCCCACAGATGGTGTCGATTTTGACTTCATCATCTGGTCCGGGTCCGCCGTCGCGGGCACCTTTCCCTAGGCCCGTCCGCATCCCGCGTCGTCTCATTATTCTGCGCCTCTACCAGAAGAGAAGTGCTTCGTTTTACGTAACACACGGCGCACGAACACGGTTGATTGTATGCTAATACGAGGCCCTCTGCTCGCATAATGACCGCGCGCACGCCGTCGTTGGAATTCCCTGGTCGGTTGCCGTTGGTTTCGGTAGGGTTTGTAATACCATCATCATCTTCACCACACGGCCGGTGGTCGGCTCGAAGTCGTAGAAGCATCACGGTCCGCCTGGAAAGAGAGTACTTTTCTTGTGCCTAAAAATACTGTATTACTGCACGCGCGCACGTGGCACAGCGCTATGGTTTCCCAAAAGTGGGTGAACGAGCGCGAGCAATGTCCCGAGGCTGGTGCCCACCTACAAACGGTGTGTTGTGGATGACGCACTCCGTGACACGACGTGTACCTTCCCTTCGACGACAACGCGCAACAAGCGACGCACGGGGAACGTCGGAGTTTTATTTGGCAATCCCGGAACATGCCGGCCGGTCGGTCGATCGCGCTGTACAAATAACGTGTAGCGTCTTAAAGACGCTGCTAAAACGGTCGTCGGTACCCACGCACCACCCGATCTGGATTGGCAGACTGTAAGTATGGCGAAAACCTACTTCGAGTCCGTTGTCGACGGTTTCGAACAGCATCTGGGCTGGAGGAATCGTTAGTTTCACAGAAATCCCAGATGAATATGTGGCAAAAACCTGAGAGAGAACGGCCCGGCTTACAATGTAAGGTCTGCCCCCTGGGCGAACGAGGTCAAATCGAATCGATCGATCGGTCGGTTGGCGTTTGAAATTGGGCAACAGAGCGCGCCCCTGACAGCTGTCACTTTTCGCCACTGTGTTGGGGATTGCAAACAAGGCATGCTGTGGGGATCAGAAAATCGATGAGTGTGAGTATGCAGTGAGATGAGAAGGCTCACATCTCGAGATGTGAGCTAAGGAAGCCCGTCTCACTGTGGAGCCAGAGCATACCGCTTAAAAGAAAGGATTTTATGCTCATTTTTTCATAGTTAGTACACAAGTAAGTATGGTTATCTTAGCCACGAACCACGCCTGTTCTATTAGTAATCGGACGGTGTTTTTCGTTCCAGTTCCTAAACCAAAGCACAGAGAGAGAGAGCGAACGCCTCACACAAATCGAAACGAAACGAAAACATAAAAAAGATCATAACTTAAACAACGGAACGACGACGACGGCGGCGGCGGCGGCGGCCCCGTCTGATTAAATTCATTCCTCTCTTCTAGGGGTCGTGACCCCAAAAATAGAAAACCACCAAAAATCGATTATTGCAGCGCCGAGGCAGCATAAGTAGGTCACAGCACAACAGGAGCAGCAGCCCCGGACTGGAGGCTCCACCAGCAGCAGCTGATGATAAGTGGCTACGCCGAGAACCACCATCACCGGTGGCGCCGCAGAAGAGTTTAGGATTCAGGATGTGGTCCACCAGCACCACCATTGATGAGATCATTTTTTACTACTGCTCGCCGGTTCTAACTAATAGGCTGATTCCTTCCAAAAGGAACGTGGTGAAAATTTCTTAATCCGTGTGCTCATGTCATGATTCCGTGTGGTTTTTTTCTTCCCAGAGCTTAATCTATTCCACCGGACCCGTCTTCCGTTCCGTTCGCTTGGCATTGGCCATCAAAAAAGTGTTTCAAGTTCAACGTTGTCGATGACATGCGATATGTGGTGGCGCCGCCGTCGGCGATAGAAGCATCGGCCTCGGGGACTGGGGGAGAAAAGAAGCGACAGCAGCAAGCAGGCTGATTCACCACCACGGTCAACAAAAACTGGCTAAATGTCGAGAAAATGAAAAAAAATGTTGAACCCAGTCCGCCAGCCGAAAGCTAGAAGAGTCCTAGAAGAAACGGCGGAACGTCGGGCGTCGGGCGTCTGAGATCGGGTTTCAATTTCGTCCACCAAAATCCTTCATCTCCTTTTCATCCTCTTCGGATACACATTTTGGAAACACATTTTCAACTCGACCTCCCAGACACGTTTGGTGATTCTTCAACGGTTTTTTTTTTTTTTTGTTCTTTGGCGCACCCAAGGATGGAGAGATAACTTTCGTCGACCTTGACCATCAACAGACGGATGGACGGACGGACAGAGCAACCATAGGGCAACTTTCGACACACGGGAGTCCAATCAGAGATTTTATGGCACGCAAAACACGCTAACGAACCCGAGCGCCGTGGCAGACTCCGACTCTCCCTTCAGCGGCTGTGCTGTCTGGTTATCGCCAGTGGCAAAATGATTTTCTTCGCGACCATTTACGAGCCAGGGACAGAGACAGAGAGAGACAGAGAGCAAGAGAATCCGCGATGGGGCAGAAAAATGGATCGTTGTCGTCGTCTTCGCCGCCGTTTGCTGCTTAACGGCTTTTGGGCATTCAGCAAATGGGGAAAGAAAGTCCTCCGAGCGCCCGCGTTGGGGCCGCTGTCATTGATTGAGCCACGTTGCAGCGGATCCGCTTCGCTACAGAGTCTTGAGAGGAGAGCTCCACAATTTCAAAATTATTTGAATACCGGCAATCATCCAGGGGACCATCATCCTTAACACGAACCAAACGGAAAATGGTGCCAATTTTCTCACCTCACCGTCGCGCGCAGGCTGCCCAAATAAATTGCGATCACCACCGACCGATGATCGCGCGGTGGAGGTCATCGACCGTCGTGTGTCATCGACGACGACGACGGTGGAGGCATTTCTGGGGAGGAACAACATGGGACGAAAACAACTGGCGACCGACCCAGAGGGCCTCTTCTGCGTGCCTGCCAGATACGGAGCAGATGGGAAAACAAAAGACCCGGGCGCGGAGGGTTCCCTGAAAATGTGGCACCGCGCCAACCAAAAAAAGGGCAAAAAAACTTTCGCCAATCAACTGGCCGACCCGCGATTGCAATCTGCGCGCGAGCTATTTTTACGCCGCCGCACCGGGATCGGCCGCGCCGTCATTTACGCCGCCGTCTGCTCTGATATGTCTGCTCAGTCGGAGCGGGACAGAATTGTTTTGCAATTGAAAAGGGCGCCATCGGGTTGTTGGGGATTTAGAAAAAGTGAAAAGTAGTCGAGCATTAATCGAGCATAAGTCGGGGAACCGGGAGCCGGGCCGCTTGGTACTTCTTATCGCGCGATTGGAACCCAACACACAATGGCCAGAGGACTATGTCACCGAGTTAAGAAGTAACGACAAGAGGCAGAACTCGTCCAACTTGCAATTCCAGGCGCTTCAAGCCGATACCGATCTCAACATAAGCCCCCCCCGCTCTGGTCAGCCCATTCTCCTGACCAAGAGGGGATCCGGGGGCAATGTAAACAAATGCGCGGCTACGTACACATAAACCCAACTTTTAGTGCACTCTGTCTCGCTCTCTCAATTGCTGCATTGTTGCGCGCATTAATCTTATCGCACATTGCCTTCACCAACACGCGGACGCAGTGCGCGCGAACAGGAAGGCCACACGGATATGGAGGGCACCCCCCGGAAAACCCGAACCAAAATGGCGCTCTGGGAAGATGTGGTTCCCCGCGCTTCAGTTATTGTTTTCATATGCTGCTCCCCATTCGCTGCTCGAACGCCATTTTGTCCGCCTTTCTTTTCCCTCATGATCGTGCCAATTCAGCCACCCATCATCGCCTGGTAAGACACAACATCGAAACTCCCTAAATGGCGTAGAACCCCGGGTCTTCGGAGAGCAAACCGGAACTGGGCGGCAGGCAAGCGAGGCAAGCTGACGGGACACACATCTCATCATCATCCCGAGCGGCCCCAGAGAGAGATAGATCGGAACATCACCATTAATCTTCATTTACCCGCGCGCGCGCGTAGTGGTGAATTGTTCCAACACTTGCCTCGGCCAGAAAATCCGCCAACGATCCGGTTCCGGCGGCGCACACAATACTGGCCAACTCGCTTGTTGACTTATCGTCCCGGTGTACCGGGGCGGTGATCTTCGCAGAACAACCGCCGCAGCAGCAGCAGCAGCATATCGATCAATCGTGGAATCGTTGGTGGTCCACCCCGAGGGGCGGGACATGCACAGCACAAAGCGCGCTGCATGATGTAATCGGGGTCATGTCACCAGCGAGTCATTCAACTCGTGTTCGCGACGAGCACGGTTTAAAAATTCATAAAACCCGGTGCCGCCCGGCGCGCGTGTGTATGGATCTGTGTTTATGTAAACACCCGGCAGAGGTCACACCACACCATCGCCGGCCGGACCGGCCTACCTCGGGTTACGGCGGCCGGGTTGTTATTATTGGCCGCCCTGTACCGTCGCGGGACACGTCTAAAAATCAATATCCGAAAGTCGAATTTTGCACTTGACCTACGACGATAGAGAGAGAGAGCGAGAGAGAGAGCGTTGTGGAGCTATGTTAGGATCCCCTCGCACACTGGGTCTGCCGGGGTGTGCCAGCCACTTTATGGCCTCCGGGTCCAAGGGAGCTTAACGGAATCAGTTCACATTCGGTTGGTTCGGCGGCAACCATTCGAACGTGACTAGACAACCTTGCTTCACGCGAGTGCGGCGCCTTCCGGAAGCGCACAATCTTTCTCGCTTCTCGTCGGTCGGTTCATTCGGTCTGCCATTCCTGCCGCCCCGAGCCAATTGTTTCAATCTACAAAAAAGAACAGGAGAGTTGAGATTGCCATAAAAATGTTGGTCAAAAAAACGGTCAACGAACTTTACATCTCGTTGGCACACGCTCGCGGCTTAACGACACACTCGAACCACCGGACTAGACCGGGGGGAACTGGAAGAAGTGGAGCAGCACCTCAAGGGAAACCCCACCGGCAATCAATTTTCATTCTCCACACCCCGCGGCAGAACCCGGAAAAACCCCTTCACACCGTACGGAGGGGCCCTGGTGGGGAAAATTGTTAACGATTTGCATGACTAAACCAGCGGCCACACGGATTGGCACGCCCTGGCACACGGCAGTGGGAGGTGAACAACATCGACGACGACGGTCGACGGCTCAGCGGGGTTGTTGGCAGGCCATTCAATCGGCTCTCGTCGTCGTCGTCGTCGCCGTTGGTCCCAATATTGGTGCCCAACACACGCAAATGGCACTGCGCATTGATTTCACACAGCCATTTCAGCTCACTGACCTTTCCTTGGCGGGGAGGAGGCAGGTTCAGCCCTTCGGCCACCCATAAACGAAACCCTGTTTGGATACCTCCGGATACCTTATATTTTAAAACCTCCGGTGACACAATGTAGCACCATTGTTTCTGTGCCACAATTTTACCAAGACCCAACACATATGAGAGAGCTCGAAGGATCGATCGTTCCCGGGCACCACTTTATTTGGGACTTATTTCGCTTCTGTAATTCGAATCTCTCACTTTAGCGCGCGACAGTACCAGCCGCCGATCGATTTAATGTAATATCTCGTCTCGAAGATAAGGAAGAACAAAAGAAGCAGCGAGGGTTCAAGGACGCCTTGAAAGTTTCTTATCGCCGCTTCCTCGCGTGTGGATTACCGTTTCCGAGAAGAATGTTTTTAGATACCATCATTAGAGTGCTGGCTTTAATCCAATCAATGCGTCCCGGCGGTGCGTTGTTGGATTTCCGTCCGGATTTTCACGGAACCGTGTGACACGCTCTCCGTGGAAAACCCCGGGTGTAGCGAGTGGAAAATCCTCGGCAATCTTCGGTTCGTCATCGGTTGCTGTTCGAAAATACCTGGGAGTGGTACCGGAACAGCGCTTCCGAGGACGCGCGGATGCTGCGTAAACGTATCTTTAAAAGCCAATTGTTTATGCGCCAAAGCTCGGGGCGGTCCGGGAGCAATAAAATGGCGAAGAAACATAGCCTTGAAAAATGCGTCGTGCGAAGGCCACGGCGGAAGGCCCGTCGCGCCGTCGGTTGCTGTGATGCTGGGTCATAAACATATACCCCTTCCGCCCGCCCGTCTGGCATTACACGGGATGGCGATAAATTACCTGCAGAGAGAAAGAGAGAGAGAACGGGGAAAACAATACGTCAGAAAGAGTGTGTGACAGACGGGCAAGAATAAATAAAAGTCGATGTATAGAGCGAAGCAATTATGTGAATTATGGGAGTGAAGAAATTATGCGTGCAGTTTACGCTGTTAACGATGTCACCCGCATGGTGCTCTGTCATTTCGAATCGTTTTGTTTATATCGGTATGTTGAATTCTATTCCCTAATGTTATGGCTTATTCATCGCTCTGACGTAACATAATCATTATTTTCGAATTTCAATTTAATTAATAACGAACGTGTTTTTGTTATTTATTGCCTTCTGCGATTCAATCCACTCGAATCAACGAGGACCAAAATATTCACAGCCACGGCGGCTGTCATTGCCGTAGTGTTTGTGATGGCGGAAGTGTTTGTTTACATCGTTTATTGCCAACGGCTGCACGGATAATGTTATCGCCCCACCACTCGCTTATCGACTCGCGGAATAAATGAGTGAGAGTGAGATGAGCCCAGACAGTCGCTCTAATGTCGACGCATTTCACTCGCAAACGCGCAACTCATTTCATAAACATCAACACCACACGCGTCATACGCGTTTTTTGCCGAACGGTTGCTGCTGCTGGCCGTTGGCTGCCCGATCACACATTTAAATGTCGGCGCGCACTGGTCTCTTGTTTACATGGCTAAAAATAAAGTACAAGACACACACACGGCGGCGGGCTGGGGCGGCGCATCATCAACAACATCGCAGCTTCGTAGAGGGACAAAAATGTGTCACGATGTTTCATTCACCACCCTTCTTACCAATGGCCCATCGTGCGCGCTTTGCCACCGATTATTGCGTTATTTTTGTGCATCGATGGTGCGCTTCGTGTGTCCCTCGATAGAGGGCGCTCCTCCTCCAATTGCTCCACCGAGTTGTGCGTGAAATACTGCGCAAACGATTGATTGTCACAACACCGCCGGTCCGCCTGTTTCCGGTTCCTCTGCACTCTCGCGGGGAGTAGGAGGATGCTTCGCTGCTTGCCACGTGCCGACGGCCGCTAGTTTTCGCGTGGAAAACCCCGCCGCAGATGGCGGCATATTATTTTTAAGTGCAATACTAGCCACCTCTTCTGTGCCGTCTGTGTGTGCTGCTGTCTGGCGAGGGAAACATCTGCTTCACATCATGAGGAGAGTCCGGGGCTTGTCTTTCGCCAGCTCCCTTCCCAGAATATCGCGCGCACGCTGGCGGCGGGAGTCGATAAAAATAATCCCTAAAATGTTATTTCACATTTTCGCCCCGCATCTTCGGTGATGGCCAACGGCCAATGCAAACCGCGTGTTACTTCCTTGCAACTGCGTGTCGGTGTCGGTGCACTCATCTCCTGCACACTTCCCCCCGCGTTTCGGATACTTTCCCCGTGGTTTCTGCAGTCGCGGCAGACGCACCGAAGTCATCGGCTTCGGATCCGGAAGTCGGCCCAGTGGAACAACTACAACACGTGCAACAATGCGCGTAGTCTTTGCGGTCAAGAAAACCGTTTTCCGTGCACCGAATCAAAAACTCGCCAGCAGGCACAGCGCAAACCGCGATCATCAGCAACGTTTCATGGTTTGCTGTTTCTGTTCTCTCCTCGGGCCATAATGACGGGCGGCGCGGATGTGTTGCTGTGCAAGAGTTAAACCGGTTCCGTAACCAGCGTGGAGGGCCCCGCGGGGTTCGATGTGCCCGGCGCGATTTCTTCGTGGGCTTCTCCGCAGGCCAGTCAGCCAGCCAGCGAGCGAGCGAGCGAGCCAGGTTTCTTTAGGCAAAAAGGGGAGGCCCCTCATTCAAAACTATGACCACAAGAGAACCCCCGCGTGAGGAGCGTCATCAGCCTCACGCGTCGTCGTCGCGTCACCTGGAGATCACCTTTCGATTTCCGCATTTCTCTTGCTGTTTTTTTTTTGGTATATGCTTTGTTTACACGCTCCTTCTCGCGTCTCACCTTCAGCGACTCATCGCCTGCTGCTTGTTGGAACTCCTTCCTTCGATGATCATCATCATTCGAGAAACGTGTTCGTTTAACGAGTTAATTTCCCCACAACTGACATCTTCAAACGTGGACCTTTTTCTTTCGGTGATAGCACATCTCTCGTGTCGTGTCGTGAGAGGTACCTAAAAGGAGGCACATATTGAGTAGGAAGTAAAATTGTCGGGGTTTTACATTTGTCTATACACACACCGTTGTGGAGCACCAGCTACCACTAACCACACAAACCACAAGCTCCCGGCAATCAGACACTCCAGACCAGACCAGACCTGATGTGGGGTGGAAGCGCCGCGCGCGTTCTGTAGCTGCGCTGACGCTCCGTTACCGTTACAAAACGAACGGAAGATGATCCCATTCAGACCCGGCGAGCGTCGTTATGACCGGGAGGGGGAAAATGGAAAATAATACTGTGCGCCACGCTCACATCCCCCTAATGGAAAGCCCCTCCTCGTCGGCTGTGGCCCCCAACCAAGATCCTGTTGGCGCTCGCTCGTTCGCTCGCTCGATAGGATGTGGGTCAGTAACCCGCGCCGCGTGTCGCTTCCGTGGTCCGGAGGTGGTCGCCGAATATGACGGCCGAACACGCAAAACACATTATCCTTTTCGCGCGAACAATCCGTGCACAGGATCCCGGTTGTGATCCACCACCACGCAGGATAATGAGAACGTTCACCCGTGTCTCACTCTGACTCTGACAGCTTCGCAATCATCTCCGCCCCACCAAAGATCGATTAAAGCAGAGAAAATCCGGGCCACCACACACTTCGTGGTGATCTTCGTGTGACACAAACATTTTAAATCATCCGAAAAAAGCGATTCACCGCATCGTTTCGGAACAACGGCACCACCATCACCGGTCGTCGGCACACGTTTATCGCCTTGCTAATTGGGGGGAGGCCCTTCCGAGAGCGATGACCATGAAAAGGGTTTTTGACAGATCCCAAAAAAGGCCCCACCCCGCAAAGATCCTTACCACCCGCGAGCTGACCCGAGATGTGGCCGACAGCCTGGCCCGGCCGGGAGGTTACTGCCCCCTTTGCGGTCACACGAGAACGCGCGTGCAGTGTTGAGAGTGAGTGAGTAGCAGCAGCCCGCGCCATATCTTATCGTTCATTCCACGCACGCGGTCCCGCTTCGGGGCAGTGGAGGTGAGGTGAGTGAAAGAGAGAGAGAAAGGCAGATCCGCACGTCACCGGTAATCGGGAGCAGATCGCAGCGCGCGCACACGCGGCAGAGATTAAGGATTCGATGACCTGTGTTGTGCCAAACGAGTCAACTTTGTTTCTGTCACGCTTGAACCGGCGGTGGTCGGTTCCATTGGGTCCGCGGGGGGTAATAGGATATTCCGGTATGAGCTCTCCACATGAGCGCCGCAAAAGTTTTGGGTTGACAGAAATAAATGGCAATACTGCGAGCATCACCACCGGAGTCCGCTTGTCATATTTTGAAGAAAACTTTCCCAAGGCCAAGAAACATCGAGAAAGGGAGGACAGTTACTTTGGATACTTCGAGACAAAGAATCAGCATCAGGACATTCCAGAGCTACACGAAAAGACCACAGAGTTTTTGCTAATTTCACATTCATTTATTTCCCCCGTTTTTAGAAGAAACTCAAGCTATTCTCAAACGGCACTCGAGTCGCGATTGCTTCCTGCAGCGCGCCACACAACAAACGGCGTGAGCTCGAGGGCATTATCATTAATCATCTCTCTCTCACCGTTCTTATCAGCCTTAGTGTGCCGCCGGGTGTTCCTCGCAGCAATTTGCGGCCCACCAATCGCTCTCTTTATGCTAAACCACACCACACGTCACAACGTAAGCGGAACAAGACCGGTTCAGTTCTACCGGTTCGGCTAGAAGGCACACAACGCAGCCGTTTGGCGCGACACACGCGATGATGCGCCCCACAACACGATGATTAGCATCCGTGAACTAATTTTAGCGTGGCGCAAGGGCACGTGCTTTGCGCCGGCCTCGGAGAGGTTGACCACACGGTTGGGACCGCTAGAGTTGGTCTGTCGCCAGTGGCCGCACCGCCACCCGCAGGTTGGCAGGGTTTATTTCGTGAGCTCTCGGTGTCTCTCTCTCGCACGCCCCTGCTAAGCCTGCACCGTGACGACGGATGATGGCGGATTAACGAGATTAAAGCGAGTGTCGGTGGTTCGGGGGCCCGAGAGGTGTGAGAAGTGTAACAATCGCGCACTTGACTTCACCACACACCCCACCGAAGCCCTAATTCACCTCTCACACCATCATAGGAGGAGCGCGTGGCAAACGCACGTAAAATGCTATAATCTTCTCATTGGCAGGGCTGTGATGTGTTAGTGCGTCCCCACACACACACGCAAATGACGAATGTGGGCTTTTGACAGTTAGTTGACTTAATGGAGGACTTCCCAGTGTCCCTGTCAGGCCCCAAACAAAACCCTTGACGGCTAAACGCCAGTAAACCACCGATTGAAATGCATCGCAGTACACATAGCCCACCAAAACACATCGTGCGTTTAGACTTACGAGGTGTGTTCAAAAAGTTGTGATAATTTTGCACTTACGCGGGCTACTTTATTGACCGTTCTATCGTTTGGCAACAACTCATGATGCACCACGACCTTGCAATCGAAGAAAACTGTAAGCAAAACTGTTCACATTCGACCAAACATGGCTTTTCGACGTCCACATCTTCTCGTCCTCTGAAAAAATTTTGAACCATCGAAGAGCGCTCCTTTTGGTCTTAAAAGCTTCACCAAAACCCACAGTCAACCTTTCGAATGCGTCCGCGCTTTTGATTTCGTTTTTCACACAAAATTTGATAGATTCTTTCCCATCCATTTTTAGGAAGAGACAAAAATCGAAGATGAGCCTAATCTTGTCCAAGCAAAACAGCTGTCAAAAATTGACCGATTACTCAAAATGGCCGAATTTTTCACCATAAGTCACCGACATGTGTGGCAACATAAAGCCATAAAAAACTCGAAAATCGAACATACGTAGCCCAGCGTAAATGCAAAATTATCAGAACATTTTAAACACGCCTCGTAGACAACATTCGTAGACTTCGATTAACATTTTTTTGAAGCGCGTGTCCACTACTTGTGCTAAATGTCTTCTAATAGACCGGCCAATAGCTTGAGAAGAACCTATAGTGGCCGTCGACGGCGGTGGCGCGGCAGAGCCCAAAAGAGTCCTTGTCCAGATTATTACTTGTTGTGTTCTTCCATCACTGCTGTGGCTCTCTCTCTCTCTCTTGCGCTCGCTCTCGGTGGGCACGAGCCCAGCGTAAAGAAAAAGGAAACATTTTATTAAGAGCCTCGCCTCGCCGCAAAAGAAAGAGACCGAGACCGGGAGAGTGCGACCTGAGAAACGCAGCATCTCCTCGCACTTCGGAAAAAACCGGTTTTTGTGCCGCACTCGCTGTGGCCCCCTCTTCGGCCGCCGTTCAACAATCGCTTCGAAGTCGTCGTCGCCGCCGCCGTCTTCGTCGAGAGTTTCTTCGATGAGGTTTCATCCACCGCGGTCTCTCCACCTCTTTCTTAACGGTCGCGCCGTTCGAGATCTCGCAGCCGTTTCACTCTACCAGCAGCACCCCACGGCGCTGCTCTCTCTGTCCCTCTATCATTGCGCTCCCATTAGCTTGCAACGCCGCGTCGAAACAACCGGTTCGGATAATCCACAATCCGCTGGTTCCACGGGAGGGACCCAAAGGGGGCTACGGCGAAGCGGCTCCCATCACACTTCCCGTTCCACCGCACCCCCTTTCTGTGAGCATTGAGTGCGCCGGCGATGATTCGATTTGCGGAAGAAATGGGACACACCGCGCGTCGCACCATCGCGATTCTAAACATGGCCCACTTACGCGACGACGCACCGACACGTTCCGCCACACAAATGAGCGTGGTCAAATTTCAAGTGTGTGTGTCACGCCGTGGCGCAATGCTTATCGCATTTCTGGCTCGCGCTGGTAGTGTCCATTCCGCGTTGGTCCCGTCACCGGCCGCGTGCCGCGACCTTGTTCTTCAGACCACCGACGATAAGGCTATGTTTCCACAATCTGCCCGCAATCCATTCCGTGAGTTCGTTGGCCAGACCAAGCCACCAACTAAAACATGAGGGAAAATTTCAGGATTAAATTGCACGACATCTGAGAAGTTTTACATTTCAGTTCCTCTAACTCTCGCTGAATCACCACCGCTGGCGGGTCCGATTTTCCGGTCCGAAGATTCCCGGCCACATGTTCGCGGGTCGCGCGCTCACTGTTTCGTCAGCGGGAATTTCCTGAATAGGCGCCGCAGTGTCCTAAAAATACACTCAACACACACACACACAAACTTTGATGACTCGTCATGCCGCCCACCGGCTTTCGGCGTTGGCGTTTTCGCAATCAAGCCGCTGTGGCTGGGACGGCCAAACGGAAGAAAGCACCCTGAAAACCCCCCGAAAGGACGACACATCGATGCAGCACGCGATGGACGCCAAGAGAAGAGAAAATGGTTGCCGCGGCCGTTGGGCAACGCAACACAACCCGGACACGATTCCGCGCTCCGCGTTTCTTGTGTCTAAAAATAGTGCCCATCACCCACAAAACAGAAGAGGTTGGCCCCTTGGCATGTCTATGAAGATGTCAGTATTAAGGTTTCCTGCCGTGATAAATCCCCGCCCGGACCTCACATATCCGGATCGGACCAGAACCTGGGGCGAGTACCCAAGGACCCGAACGAACGAGAACTTGAACTCTAGCTAGCGTAACTTTGAAATGCTTTTGCCAATATTTACTCACTAATCGCTTCCCGTGCCGCTCCCGGTGGGCACAATGTTGCACAAATGGGCCGCCACACGCGGCTGATAAGGCTGTGGGCCAGTGGTGGTGGGCTCTGCCCGCCGATGGCATAATCATAATGGGCACTGGCGCGCAATCGGGATTTCAAACCGACACACTTCGAGTGTGCCACGATCAATTGCGGGCCAGAAAAGCTCCAAAACGCCATAAACACGGGGAACTGGAAAGCGGATGACTCAGAGCGAGGTGATCGTCAGGTCTAGGGGCACCGATTATAGCGCAGAGTTGACCGCAGAGTTCTAATAAAAAGCCGTAAATTAGTGATCCAATAATGGCATCCCCACGGATCGCCCGACCGATGGCCACTGGAGCTCGAAGCACGGAAGAAGTACTGTGCTTGAGGTTCTATACATATTCATTCGCCCGATGGAAGGAACGACCGAAAACTCCTCACCGGAGAATCGAACCGAACCCGGTGGGGCCACGTTTTGGATCAACTAGAACCGGAAGTGAGCAGCAACTTTGTGTCCAACAGCAATGCTGGAAAATGTGGTGGAATTGTTTTTTGCCGTTGAAATTGTACCTCAGCTTGAACGTTCCCTCTCGCACCGGTCCGGGTGTTGTCATGCATCCCGGCATTTTATGATCAATCACGATGGACATCGCCGCAGCATGGTATTCATTTATCACCCGCCGGCGACGGCCGCTCGCTGGTGAGTCAAATGCACTCACGCGGCTTTGTGTATCGCCCCGAACGCGAAAGAGAAGTCTTTCGTCATCAACCCCAACACAAGCCCCTTTGGTGGGCAAGATCCTATACACAGAGACCCGCCGCGGCCTAGCAACAAACACCCGCGGACCCCAACACCATAACGTTCCGTGGCGCTAGAGAGAAGATAGCTGGTGGTGGTGGTGGTGGTGGGCCTTCTCGTTTATGTACTCAGCGCGCGCCTGCTCCACGATTCAGTGACCGTCGCCCGTCGTCGTCGCACATTGAACCGAAGTTGACCTTGAAGTGCCGACGACGGTGACGGCGATCACTGCTGCTACTCACACTCGCTGTGCTGTTAAGGTTTATGATCCACAAGCCGTATGCTGGGTGATCCAGCGCACAAGTGGCACCAGCCGGCCACAATGTAATGTTTCCTGTTCTGTATGAGCCGTGCTCCGATTTAAGGACTTCAACCCATTTCCGCCTTTGGAGTCGGCGGCGGTGATTAGATTGAGCTCATCTCACACACGCGATCTGTCACCACATCTCACTGACAGTTTGCCTCCTCACGGTGAGTCACTGCTCGGACTGGTGAGACACAGCGCGCATCGCGACTTCCGATTGGAATGCAGCGCGCGCTCAGCTACTTAGGCGGCAGCGTCGTTGGAGGTGGTGGCGGTTGACAACAAAGTAACCTGCGTCATTAACCCGCAAGTGTCACTCACCTTCACTCGCAGAGCGGAATTTGAATGATTGTTTTCTTTTCGGTTCGGAGGCTGACCGCGGATTTGTCGCGCGCACCTTGGCACGTCCTTCTCCGGCACTTCCGCCGCTTGATGAATCAAAGTCAAGAGTGCCGCCGTTGTCGTGTCGTCGTCGATTTTCCGCCACAATGATTCGCGTCCGCATTGTAGTTGTACCCATTGTTTCGTGGTAGGCCCATTACGCTAACAATGAACACACAGACAGCGCGTACGACGCTTCAATAATTTATCGAAACCTAAGCATGCCGCGAGCGTATCTGACTCTGTGACGACGGAGCGGCGATGACGTTTGCCTCGTCTCAGAGTCCGTCCTTTTTTCCGCTGCTCGCCTGTAGGTGTGTGTGGGTGTATAATTTTCACTTTAAAAATAGCCCAAAACGGAGTTTATTTTGATGCGCCCCAGTCGACTGCTCTGCCGTCGCCGCCATCGCCGCCGCCAGTGATGGTCGTAGATCTGCTCTCGGCTCCGCATCGCAGCATGCACCGCACAGCAAACAACAACACCCTCGGGAGGCGCGTTTGCCGTTCGATCGACCGAGCACTGCAAAGTTTATAGATTTTGTGTTGGAGGAAAAGTTCCTAGAGCGCGTGGATAAGAAAAGGTTATGATGATGTTGAACGGTATAAAATGGGCTCCATTCCGTTTTTAACACCACAATTTAGACACTTTCACTAACCACCATCACCGTGTGTGGGTTGTTTTTTTAACATTTTGTAGGCCCCCCTAAAAAAAACACGGGTAGCCAAGTTACACTTCAAGGTGGTAGTGAGAATCGGATCGACCGTCGGAGGTTTGGCCTCTCGACAACGAACGAACGAACGCGAAGGGGTTCTCCATGTTTGTTCGCTGCCTGTTTGGGATCGACGACGACGCCCGACGACGATTTGGACGAGAAGGAAAACTTTCACCGCGCGCTTTCTTTTGCGCTACCCCAACCAACAACCATCCTTTTCCAAGCACTTCGCTCGCTCGCATCGATCGCGAAAACGTTCCCACACACACACAGCGGGCCACACGATCCCCACCAATACATCGAAACCGCGGCCCAGTGATCGTCGCGTGCTCCGGACGCGGATGAATTCCTGGCCATTACATCGACCCGCTGGGCGCGCATTCAAGCGCAGCGGCACTCCGAAGAGCCGCCAGATGGTGGCGGCCATCACCATCGCAGAAACAGTTCGCTGCTGCTTTTGGTGAACTTACCTATCATCTCGTACTTTTGGGGTGATTTTTATTGACTTTTAACAACATCAGGATTGAGAGTCCTGGAAAAAAAACACTCTTTAAATATATGAAACCCTTACCCGTCGCCTGGCGACGACTTTCCATCATTTTGGACCTTCTCACGGGGTTTTCCAACCTACGCCACCACCAGCACCAGCCGCGGGGGGTACACGCGGAAATGCCGAGGAGAAAACTTTCTCTTCGTGGTGCGCGCTCGGCTCAACAACGCCAACGACAGCCTTCCACATCCACCAACCCTGCCACACACACACATCGAAAGTGCCACGAGGCGCTTTTCCATTGTTTCTCATGAAAGAAAAAAAAATGAGGATGAACAGCACGCGGAGCTTACAATGGACCCTTTACGGGGTAAAAAAGAAACGCAAAGTAATTCTTCATTTCTACCACCGAACCCGCAGCCGTGTCGGGCGGCCCTGGACCCGCCGGGGGGTTGTGTTTGGTGCGTTTGTAAAACTGTTTTATGATGATTACTTCTCAGTGCCTCGCAGAGAGGGTCAAACAAAATCCCAGCACCTAGACGCCATTTTCACGCCCTTTGCGCGCCTTAAAATCCCCCAGACAGCTGGCCTCTGCAGGTATGTGGGGTATTTTAAGGTTTTCCCCGGGTAACCTTTCCCCGGGTACGGGTCGGAGAACTGGGGCGCATCAAGGGACTCCGGTGATTTTTTGCCTCAGTTCCACTTTCCACTTTAGCAGAAAATCAGTAAATTACGAAACGTCCTGGGCCACCGCCCGCCAAATTTGATTGATGACGGAGCGCGGAAACGAAATTTCTTGTCCGTCGCGCACACAAATAAAATCATTATCGTCAGAGGTAGTGAAGGGGGGCCAAAAAACAACAGCAAAAATAGGCAAACGCAACACGCGGTGCTCGTGTGGCGAACCGGAAAACGGAAGTGCACCCAACAGCAGCAGGACCAGGCAGGCGCCCAGCAAGTTGCCAGCTACAAACACTTGGAACAGTGAACGAAAACACACACAATGGGACAAGAGAGAGACAGAGAAGGAAATCGCAATCGAAGCCCCCCTTCTCGCACGGGGTACAAGCTGGAAAAACTGGAAGGAGGCGTCGAAACTCGCTGGCACTCTCTCGGAAAGCGTAACAAAACCCTCTTGCCGATACCTGCCAACCCGGGAGGAAGGTTCGCTGTTGAAATACTACTGTGGCCCAAAAATATCTCGAATTGATGTTAAAGTCTTTATTCTCTTAAACTCATTCCATTCCTTCAACTTCCTTTCATTCCAAATCTAGTCTTTTTTACGAACAGGATAACGCAAACGAAGCATAACACGCAAATAGTATGCATTGTTGACAGTTTGACCCTTTGGAAGGAATTCATGATTCACCACACCACGATAATCAAAGAAAACCGCATTTCCCGTTTGTTAGTACCCCAATGAGGAACGGCTGTGGTTCGCTGGAAACACACCTTCAGCTGAGCAAGCTGTCAATTTTCACGCTCGAAAAGTGACAGTGGCGCTGCTTCTACGAAAATTGCTGCGATTGTTTTGGTATAAACGAATGGGAAACATTAAATGACTCTGTGTGCGAGAAGTAACGTACGTTGATTTGGCTAATAGAGAGTATGTGCAATCCAAAAATCCCCGCGGGATCAGCTTTTCGGCCGATGTAAACAAATGCTTCCGGTATCACCAACACTACTGCTAATAACCGTACCTGTCAATGTTTTGGTTCTCGTGGTTTCGAGTAGATTGAATACCGCCAGAGCAGGTGATAAATATCGAAAAACGTTCGTTATCAATGAATTTAAAGCCGGAAATAAGGATTATGTTGCGTCAGAGCAATGAATAAGCCATGAGGTCGCTACACGTCTATACAAGACACACCACTAAGTGACAGCACGTATACAACACAATCATTGCAATAGCAGCGTTGTGGCCAAAAAGTTAAGCTTGCCGGGATTTTCGGATTGCACATACTCTATTGGCTATTGGCAAAATGACGGTACCCTTCGAGCGAGAGGTCCTGACGGGATGCCCTTCACGGTGAGCTTTACGCGGCAGCAATCGACCCCAAAAAGTCTCTGGACGAGTCCCTTGGGCGAGAGGAATCTACACCGAACCCCCGTGGCACACCGATTAAGTGGCGAGCGAATGAAAGGGGCGCCGCCGCGCAATGGATGAGGAGCGATTAAGCTTTGAGTGTGTTGGTGGCCGCACCGTGACCACTAATACAATCAGCAGCAGCAGACACGTTCAATGCGGATCCCAAGACGAAGGCGAACACCATTAACCGACTGCGGACGAGGCGAGCGGATGATAAGAAGAAGACGCGACCGGCAGGAGGCTCACTAGATGCCGAGGGGGTGATGGCGGTGCGCGAAGCAAAAATAAACATGCGGTGGCCGCCCGCGGCGCCAACCCTCTCAACAAAATGCATTCCCTTGCCATTCTCCCCGAGCCATGCTGATGATGGAGCGGATTTTTTTTGTGCCGGTGTCTCCCCCGGTCCACAAGGGGCCTCCCCATGGAGGCCACCGGTGGCCGTGGTGGGGAGTTGTCATTCACGGTCACCGCCGGTCGGTTGGGCGGCCGGTGTCTCGTGACTGGTGAGAGGGAGGGCAAGATGGGATATACCGGATGAAAAAGGTCTGTCGCGCTCCGTCGGAATATTGTGTCGTCGCTGTCGCCGCCGCGGTCCGCATCCGCTCCAAAGGATTCTCTTTGTGTGATTTCGGAAGTCACCCGCGTCCCGTCGCCCCCACGAACGGTCCAGCGTTCGATGTCGTAGCGGTTTATCGGGGAATCCCCGCTGGAAAGGGTCACGACGGTGCTGAGATTGAGCATGGAGAAGCGCGTGTTCCGATTACTGTTTGACTGCAACATTGGCAGCAGCAGCAGTGTGACCTCATTAACGCCAGTAAATTGTGTATTGACCTTGGAATGATTGACTGGCACGTGGCACTTACTGAAACTGAAATAGTAACTCTGGAAGGGCTTTTAGTCTGACTAAAGTTAGCAACATCGTCCAGACAGCTGAACGTGGCCTTTGGGGCCACCCAGAACCCATTGAGACACGCTTAGGTGATCCCAATAAGAGGTGCCTCATTGTCCTACAAGGGAGTACCCTTTTATTATAAACTTATTCAGAAAAGAAACTTCGAATGAATAAGCTCGAGCTCGTAGCTCGACAAACATCCGACCGGCATCGGAGTGTGAGGAACCTCTTATCACGGACACGCCCTCGACGGGGGGAGACTGCCGCAAACTGACCACCTTATCCAAAGTGCCTGAACCCCCCACAGAGCCTCCGCCCAACCACCACCAAGCGTGCGTATCGGTAAACAATTTGGGTCAATTACTTTGGCATTGAAAACGGCGCCCGAAAAAAAAACAGATACGAAACGATCACGATTATGCGTGGCTCTGTGGACTGAGAGCAGCCACACGCTCTGTGAGCTGAGGGCCATCCAATTTTAATGCCCTGTTACCGTGGTCGGCCCGTTTTTTTGTTTTTTTGTGGTCCTACGCGCTGTAATTTTATGCAACTGTGGCATTCAATCCGGGTGGGGGCCACTGCGTTGCTATGTTGCTTGTGCAAGCGCATTTTGACATTTTCCGTTTTCATTAAAACAGACCAGAGGCACCACAGGATAGAGCCCATTTGTGTTTACCTCTTATCACCACCACGTCAAACATACGTCATCAGATCCGTCAGACTACAGTGCGGCCCTGAATTAGCACGATTAACGCACAACAACGACGCAGCCTCCTGTTGCTCTGCTGCTCGTGTAGTGACGTAGAGAGCCTGAGAAGTGAGATGATTGATGGGTGAACTGATGAGATGAGACGGAGCAGCCCGCATTTCACCAGCCGAGCCGAAGTGTCAAGTGAAGCAAATAAAACACTTTTTACGGCCAATCAAACCGTGCACACATAATAACGATTTCATAACACACACACCTTCCAAATGCAATTAAACAATATAAAAGCAAAAGCGGTAACACGTGAAGCGTGTCTGCGGAGCACATCATTCATTTCGGGCACTTCTTCCGTCCCCAATCGTCTCCAAACACCCCAGGGACGACGACGACAGCGTCAGCATATATTTGACGCTAGGTTGTGGAAAGGATTTCTTTGTCCGGAGGGCGAGCAGGCAGCACGCAAATTTAAGGCTTTCCAGCGCCACCACCATGGCAGAGTAGCAGCCCCCTCCGATGGATGGAAACAAACAACCCAAGACGCGTGAGGCGCGCGGGTCGATTCTGCGACACACGTTTCTTGCCTTCGCCACACTTTTCTTTGCTCATCATCATCACCGTCGTCGTCGTCGTTCGTTCGTTCGATTTGGCTCACTTTCACGCTCACTCCCCGGGCATGTTTTGATGACGTTTGCACTATTGCTTCTCGTGCCATTGCGAGACCGCCCGACACACAGAGGACACTTCGCACACTTTGAAGTGCCGTTTTCGCCACACACCAAAGTTGTAGGAAAATTCTGAAACACACACAGCAACTCAGCCCCGCGGCCCGAATCGATGTGGGGTCGAAAGGCAGACTGGCCGCCCGGCGGCCGCGGAATTTAGGTCACTAACAGTCAGCACACACAGCGCGCGCGCTCGTCGTCGTCGTCGTTGTTGTTGGGGCCGCCATCACCGGCGTAAGTGTGTAGAAGAAACGGCTCAAGGTAAGGCGACGGCAGCGCGCAGCGTGGACACACAGTGGACGCAACACACGCAACGAGGTGGCGTTGTGGTGGCAGAAATTGCAAAACCTTGATGGCGGCGAAGGACACCGGCGAAACGGACCGCGCGACGCAGTCCGACTGCGGCGTTGTACAGGCTCCGAGCCGCTCTCAGCGGCTTCTGCGAAACTGCGAGCTTTTAAGACAGTAAAGTAAGGCGAATGATGAACTCATGAAGGATTGGTTGGACCTAATGTTGGGCCCAAAAGGAGCTGCTTTGGCATGATGCATCCGACTCATCCGAGCTTTCCGCCGCGTAATCCGGAAAACCGTCGACTAAAACCACCGTCCGTGATAAACGAGGAAAACCGCCGCGTAACACGACCTCGCCAACCGACGACGGGCCGCTGGCTCCAGGTGGTTGTGTAAGAGAGGTTCAGGTCGGTGCTGGTTGGCCCTGGCTTCCTTTTCCTTCCTTCCTTTCGCCAAAAAACACACTGCGTAGGGACCACCGCCCGTGCCAAAATGTTTGGCCAACATGCTGGTAAACGTGATTCGCCTGACAATTCCGATTTTATGACCCTGCGGACATGGACACGGACGGACACGGACGGCTGCTGGCTGTGAGCCGATGAATTAACCGGTTCTCACGCTTTTTACTCGTACTGTTTAATTTAAATAAAAATTATTATCCGCTCGGTGTGACGTACATCTCGACGAGTCGACGTACCAACGGTTCACGGCAGATAGTAGCGACGCCAAAACCCACCTCCTCTTATCAGCTGAGAGGGCTGCCAAAAACAAACATGAAGCAAGCGTCGACGGCCAGAAACATGAATCCGAAAGCGTTTACCAACGCAGCGGGACCACGAAGGGGTGCCTCTCTCTCTCTCTCCGGCGGCGCGAACACACCTAAATCATTGAATTGATCAAACGGTGGTTTGTGGCACTGAAAGCTCCAGGTTGTGGCATATTTTTTTGGCGTGCGTACATGGCGGATGCTTCTGAGAAATCCCCGAGACACCATAGCAGCGACGATAACAGCCGCCGCCACCGGGACGATACCATGGTGACGTTGCTAACGAGAGCCGTTGCTTATGCTGACCATCACACATCCTGCCTGCCTGCCGGTGGGAAGTTATCTTATGAACGCTACGCACGAACATAACGCGTTCCCGGTCTGACACTCTGTCTCTCTCACGTTTGGCGCAAATGGTCAACATTTTATGTGCACCGGGGCGGAAAAAGCAAGTTGACTGCAAATTCAATAATTGCACTCCTTGGTAACACAGGGTGCCGGTCCGATCGTAGTCATGGAAACGTAACGGTGACAGATACCGTTGAAGTTGCGGACACACTTTGCGATGGGATGGAATCATCATTCGCGCATAAAACCCGTTTTTTTTCGGGGAAGCTTCAAATGCGGTTCCGCGTTGTGTTTTCCACGTCCGCATGTGCTTCCGAAGGACCACTCCACTTCCGCTTACCATAAGTTTTAGGTTGGAAGCCAGCGTTCGTGTGCGTGCATGTTTGTAGATTGTAACAATCCGAAAAGGGGAAAACCACAGGAAAATGTTTGTAAGCTCTTTTACTACAAACACCATCGTTAGAGGCAGATAAGGCAAACAGAAACGAGCGCCGAGAGCTAACGCTTTACAGTTGTGTGGAAGCACGAATTAATCTCCAATTCGTTTTTTGCGAAGATCTAAAATTGTGACGCCAATGTTCACAATTTGGAGTAATTATTCTCGTACCGAAACAAATATAATGCACTGAAATGGTAACGTTTTAGCCAATGCGAAACTGCCTGCAACCACGTGACACTAACGCCTAAAGGATGACGACAGACATCCGACGAGCTGACGATGATGCTGATTGCGTAAGGTGACATTTATGTCGAGAACACATGTGACCAACAGTTTGTCCGACGCCTGGACGTTGTAAAAAACCAAGTGAGTGCTCCATGTAGCGTCTGGGGAAGAATTAACATTCCTGTCTACAGCATTCACTCTAAAAGAACCCCCTGGCGAGGAGAAAAGGCCGGAATGCTTTCCCCAATTATTCCGGTGTATAGTAATCCGTATACCGCTGTGGTCCTCAATGTCTTGTAGCCTACACCTGATCGTCCCTAGTTCTTCCCCAGCCGGCTGTGTCGGCTTCTTTTGCGGATGAAGGCACGTCGTCATCGGAATGGCAAGCCACACGTGCAAAATTTATCACAACTTTCAAGGCCACCGCTAGGCGCACACCCGTGACCGGCGACGGGGCGTGCCAAACGCGTACCCCGTGGCACGTTTCAAGAAAACAAAACACAGCGGTACACCCCACGCGAGGGACTTACACACAGGAGAGAGAGTACCGCCGAATGAACTTTGGTAGGCTTTGAATTATTTTAAAACATGGTGGGCCGGCCGGCCCTTTGCTCGCGGCTCATTAATTAAGAGGAGCACCTCCCCCGGGGAGGCCACCCTTTGGTCATGGGATTGAAAGTGATCCTTGCAAGCAGATGTGACGCCGAGTTTTGAAGGATTTCAACAGCATCAGCACCCTTCTTCGTAGGGCTGAAGTTGATTTTGGGGCCGTTTTTTTTTATCCACGTCAGACCAATTATTATTTGTGGTCAAACTTCTCCGAAAACTCGTCCTGGCTATTTCGCCGCGCGTTCAAAAAACACAGTGCGAGGGTAGCAAAAAAGGGACGACTTCCAGTGCCAAAGTGGATGGACATTCGCCGCTGGCGTCGACGGGCACCGCTGCTCTTTTACGTCCGTTGGGCTGGCTAGGTCTGGCTAGGGAAGTGACCTTGAAGGAAGTGGCCAGTAAGTGAGCTTCATGATGTGTATTTATGTTCTCCATCGTTTGTTGTGTTGTGCAAACTTCTCGTTTAACTTGTGCCTTGGGCCATCAGGGTTAACTTTTCGGACACAAAACCCGGACATTCCGAGGCTATATAATAGAATATTTCTTTTAACCAAATATTAGTTCGCACGCCGCGGTGCTCAATGAAGCTACGTGGTTAGCAAGCTATGCATTCAGCTTCCAAAAAAAATTACCATTCTCGAACGGACACACGATAAAATCAGGCCGACGAATGGCGAAAGGTAGCTTATCTAAAAGACTGTTGATTAGATGAGTGGTTAAGCTCGATCGGTAATTATACACAAATGACCACACACACACGCACACGTGGTAGTTAACGGTTAGCAAGTGGCCGGCTTTGATAAGGTCCCGGCACCGGCGTTGATTGCGACACAGCACATGGCGCACGCCTCGCGCCATGCTGCAATTATGGCCAGCACACACCGGAACCAATCGTGGCGGTGCGACGCCACGATAAGCCTAAAGGGCCCCGGAGCCACCTAAACAATTGGACGATGCTGGCAATTTGATGGCTTAATGGAGTCGTCACGAACCAATTCGGAGCACCGGCGGCATCTTCGTACCTTTTTTTCGTATCTCCTAGGCGTCTTTCTGGCTGTTGTTTTCGGGATGCCGCCGCACGAACGCTTCTTTGACAGCGCCCCGCGTAACGCGTAACGTGGTGTAACGAGCGTTACCTTGCCGCGGTTTGACGGCACGACGTTACCACTGCAGTTGGATGCTGCTGTTGCTGCTGATGATCGCCTTCTTCGGTGAGCAGTAAACGCATTATTGCCATAGCCCTATGGCCGCCAAGAGGCTGCTGCGAACGTAGCAACAACACAGGCAGTAACGATGGCAACCTATTCGATGGTCTCGCTGCCATCCTCATCGTCGTCGTTCTTTCCCACCGGCCACTCCTTCTTGACGATCACGCACGACGACGATTCCGTACGCATTGCACACCGATTGTGGCACACACACACACACCGATCGAATGCACTGCTCTACGGGTGCAGTGCCCCAGCCGCAGATCGGATCGATCACGAGAAAGAATGCACCGCACGCGCTCTCACCGCCGCCGACGATATTCACAACTTAGAGCCTGATGGCATTGCACTTCGATATTTCGAGCAGCAACGTTGCGTTGCGCAATGATATGCGGCCAAACACACCACACACAACCATACGAAGAAGAAGACGGTGAAAAAAAAGGCTTGAACAGGCCAACGAACGAACCTTCCTTAGCTCAGCGAGACGACTCGCCCGCCCGGCTCACGATCACAATATTTTTCACTCACTCCGTCCTCGGAACGAACCACACACACACACGGACAGGTTGGTCGTCGTTTCTTCTAATTTCTTTCACAAAACTTTCTTTTCACCGCAATTGGAGCAATTTCAGGCGGCACACACGCACGCACACGACCATCTGCGACGATGACACGCGTGGAGAGTGATCGCTGATCTCCGCTGAGTAGGCGCACACTGACGAAGCGTTACGTGTGCACTCGGTGGTGGTAATTATGTGGTGGGGGGGGGGAGGCTTTTCCTCCGAGCCGCGGCACTTGATACGCGGGGCAAAAAAATGCCAACTTTAAACGACAACTTTGTTTCTCCGGCGGCGCGGCCGTTTGTTTTCTTTTCTGTTTTCCCGTGCACTCGCTCGCCCGCTTGTGTTGCAGCAATTCCACGGTCTCGGCCCACGGAATCACAGTTGCAGCATCGCACAAGGCGGCGGCGGGGTAATGCGTGGCTCAATTGGCTCACCCTGAGCTGAGTGAGTTGCGCAGCCGAGTGAGCGAACGTGAGCTGTGATGATAACTCGGCTCACTACTTGCGGACGGAGTGCGTGAATCTTTGCTTCTTGTCAAGTGTATGCGCTGCGCCCAATCAAGTTCTATTGGTAACGTGGTCGCGACGCGCGAACCATTTGCGCTCCCCGCGACCGTAACAAAGAACACACCCGCCAGCCAGCCAGCCCGTTCCGTCCACTACTACTACCAGACACGCACGCACGCCGCGCACTTTGCACTCCCGAGGGCGCCGTTCTCTCCCTCTGTCTGGTCGTTTATCCCTCTCGCTCACGCGCGGCGACAGGAATGATGAATGAAACCGACGGCTGCGATGTCAGTTTGGCAATTGGCAATTAATTAGCCTCTAATATAGCACTGTGGTGAGAGCAAGTGAGTGAGCAACACAACACAGTGAGGACAACGAACAACAAATCCGGGGTTGGTGCACCACAATCGGTCCAAAAATCATGCTCCTTAGGACGCGGCGAGATGGCCCTTGTGCCCCCGCACACACACACACACGGTGGCAGCAGCAGCAGTAACCCCTTGGCAACGCGGTGCTTTAATTTATCTCCACGGTTCGCTCCCACTTCTCGCCTACTGCGACGTCGGTGTCGGTCGGTCGGTCGTCTTCTCTACTTCTTTTCCTCCGGCCGTTGTTCCTGCCATCGCACACACCAAAAATCGACGCAACGCGCACTGATCGATCTGCTGCCCCTTCTGTGCGCCCGGACGTCGCGAATTATTCGACGATGCGAGCGATCTCGGTGTTCTCCCGGAAAACCCGGCAATCAAGCAACACTGTGCACTGTGTTCCTTTTTTGCTTGCTGGTGCTGGCTCCGGGTGCTTGAGAAGCGCGACGCGAGAAAAGATGCTAACCCGTGCCGCTCTCCGCCGCCGCTAACTGTACTTTATATGTGTTTCACTTGAGGCTTTCCTTTCGCAGTCTCCGTCTCTTCACACAATTTCGTCTTCTTACTTCTTCGGGGTTTCTCTCTCTGTGTTTTGCTTCGCCGATCATCCGCCGTGTTCCCCGCGTGTTCCCCCGTCCTGCCCGTCCCGTGCTACGCACACTACACTCGCAACCGTACACACACACACAAAGCTATACAATAAAAGAGATACGGCCACGGTAGGACGCGCGAGCTCCGCACGCGCAACAGCCACGAACGACGGTTTCAACTCAACTAGCCAAATTCGATTGTTTCCGCCCCGAACGCGAGCCGAGCCGCACTTGCCACGGCACGCACACCCGCGCCGACACACTATGGGGAAAAGTTGGTCATTAGTCAACAAGTGATTATTTCAGTTACATTTTCCTAAAACAGGTAAGTTATCTATGACCAATACGAATCGAAGTGGAAAGAGTGATAAAAATTACTCTTTGAACCCAACTTTTGTCAGCTACTTTATCGGGATCGTTAGCACAGTTCTGCAACGGTAATGTACCTATATTACAGAGAAAGGATCCTTCTTTGATATGGCAAACTCGAAGCACATGCAAAGAAAACACAAAACGATGGGAAAAGTCCGTAGATTTTTCCTAAAACCAAATATGTCCTCCTATCTTCATCGAATTCCCCATAGTGCGTACATATTTCTGAGACACGAGCAAGTGCTACTTTGCTGTGTGTGTGTGCGATCTCACTTCGGTTCCAATTCACTTCGGGAAACACGAACGCCGAGCGAGAGCGAGAGAGTGGCTGCGAGAGCACGAAAGAGTGAGGTGGAAAAAGAATGGCATAACAGAAAGCAAAAAAAAGGCGAATCCACGAAACAACAAGGTAGGCAGCGGATCGGAACCAAAACAAACCAAACCTCTCTTCTCCATGGGTGGCGGGGGGAGGGGGGGTGAACAATCAAACAAATTCCCGGTGGAACGCAGTGCGCGGAAGGGTTGACCGGAAAGGGGGTGGCCAAACGCCAGAGAGAGAGCGGGAGGGGAGAGAAAAAAAACGTAGAAAAGTTCGCACAAGAACCGAGCGACGGGAGAAAGTGTGCGACAGAAAGAGCCAAGTGGGAATGCGGGAGCCCCGACGCAACGCGCGGGGAGAAATCGAAACCAAATCCGCGAACATCCAACAGCTGATTTGGGTGGCCCATCGTGTTCCGCGCAATAATCGTTTATTAAAACCGTTGGAGCCATTTTGGGAGGACACTTTTGGGCCCCCAGAGTGTCCTTCCAACAGCACGGGAAAGCGGAAACAGTGTTTTTAAGCATCAGGAGAGAAATCCCCATCCACGTGTCATCACACGCAAACGAGGCTGTTGAAGCCCCGCACACACGCATTCCATCGGTCGTCGTCTGGCAAACCGAAACCCGAACTTCGGGCCGTTATAATCGGTATCGGTCGGACTGGACCGTCGAAACGGCTCGCTTTCGTTGGCTAACTTTCACTTCTTACTTCGCGCGGCCGCCGCTCGCCAATTCAAGCGTGGCCAAGTCCGTACCGCAGCGCGGATCGAATCATGTCGCGCGATCGCGAATATTCGAAAGGTGGCCCATCGAGACGCAAGGAATGCGCCGAAGTGCTGAATATTACTGTTTGTTCGTATTCCGTGGTCGGCATAACGGTTCTAACCGGTTCCCCTCATTACGGTTTCGTTTTTTATTTGGAAGATTATTCTACTTGTCCAACCCCGTTTCCTGCCCCCAATCCAATTAGAACAATGAAGCGAGAATATATTAGCGTGCTGGGTTGAATTTTGGACGTTGCTCCTTCCGCTCTCTCGGGGGGGGTTGACAAATTCGCGGTTTCAGCCGACTCAGCCGGCCAACAAGCTCACGCCCCGGTATACCGGTGCCAGTGGTGAGAAGTAGGCCATGACGCGCTCTCGACGCGTTCATCATCGCGGCGCTGCGAAATAGCCGCCCGTCGAGGCCGCCCGAAACGCCGGAACCGGCGCTCAAGTGATTGTCTGTTGCTATTTAGAAAAGAAAACCTCCTTTTTGTCTCTCGCTGCTGTGGCTTCTCGCTGGCTCGCTCGCTGGCCTTTGGTTCGCGCACTCACCTTCGCCGTTCACACACACAGAGATACACGAACAACGTTCATCGCGTTTCTTAACTGACCTCAATTCCCCGATGTGGGGAACCGAACGGACGAGCGAGAGAGAGAGAAAACAACGAATCATAAAACCGGTGTAACGTGCGCGAAGCGCACAGCACAACCCGGGCGACCGAAGAATTGGACCGAGGTTTTTTGGGGTCGGGGAAAGCGCAGAATGAGAATTACACATCGTTACATCGCCCGGCGGGACAGGTGAATGTGGTCAATATGTTGACGGATCCAGGTCCTCCAGAAAGGATCGGATCGCCGGCGCGTTTTAGCAGACACCATTGATGATATGCTGTTTGTCTCTGCATTGTGTCATTATCGGCGCTGACGAGCTTGGTGACGGATAATTCTCATTCTCCAACAATCAAGGTCGAAACGGATTGGAAAGTCAATTGCCTTCAATTACGCTGTTTGATATGCATCGGGAGAAAACGTCATGACGATAGTAAAACTTCACAACGTTGCCACGGCTAGGTGACGTGAGGTGAGCAAGCATTCATCTGTGTGAAGGCACCTCATCTCACCGGGCAAATGAAGCAAGCGAAGTGATGTAAGCGCCTAATTATCGATTAACGTCTCTTGAGATCCCTTGAATAGCCTGGCCGTCGGCATGGTTACACGGACGCTGCTGCGTGGCTGTACTACTGATCTTAGTAGACACGACAGTGAGACCAGAAATGGTTCGGTGTGAGTTTCCACGATGTTGTACAGTTTAAACAAATGTAGACGAGCCAAAATTAAAACCAGGAAAGAAAATCAGATCCTCACGGGACTTGGAGTCAGATTCCCTTCAGATTCGACCAAACACCGAGTTCCCGAGACCGAGTTTGCAGAAGGGAAGAAATTAAAGCACACAATAGAACCGAACTCGCAGAGAAATCCCGGACCGCGGCATTAAAAGGGGAACAGGTTTGACCGAGACGATTTAGACACAAACGCCGCACCGAAACACAAACCAGGTGCCTGGGTCTGTGCGCCTGTGTGTGTGCGGAGAAAGGACAAACCGAACGAGAATGAAGAGAAAACAGAGTTGGCGGCACAAACCGAAACCGTAATCCGTTTCTAGGTCAACGGCAAAGCGAGAAAGAGACACGGTCGGCGCATCGCAGTGAAAGAGCACTCGCGTGCGTGTATGTGTGTGTGTCCCCACACTGTGAGAGAAAGTGAGAAAGGCGAATCCTTCGGTGAAGGTTAGACAGCCGTCATCAGGCGTCATCATCATTGTCACTATCATCATCATCGGTCGCTAAGGATGCGTAAGGCAGTGGAATGTGTGTGTGAGAGAGGGAGAGAGTGCGTTTAAAGTGTTATCGCATTGCGTGAGACACTTTACCTTGAATGTGAGATGGCGCGGCTTGGATTTGGTTGCTGTTGTTTGACTCCGGTAGAATCTAAAAAAGAGGACAAATGAAGCGAGGATCGTATTGCGTCTGTGACGTGGCATGTTTATGTTTCCTCCTTATTTCTTCTTTGCCTGTCTATGGTGTTTTCCGTCTCGACCCTATCGGGGACACGGTCCCCACACTTGGGAATTGGGCCACGCAGTAATTTGGGGCAAACTCGTTCCGATTCGATCCGGTAGCCTCCTTTTTCGACTTTGTTCTTTGTGCACCAACGGGGGAATGATTTGTTACCCAGCGTCGGAGTCGCACCGCACCCTTACAGTCAAAGCAGTGCATTTCCGGCAAACTCGGGGCGTGTCCTTCGGAAGGCCTGCGTCTTAGTCCTTTGTTTTGTCACTCGAGGTCAGGTTCAGGGAAAAGATATCGATGGAAACTGTGTCGCAAGTTTTGCGGTGCATATTGCACACTACAGCGCCCAGACTAACCCCCCTATTATGGTTCTCGAACGGAAATTCTACCGTTCGAGTGAACACAACAAGAGAGAAAGCCGAATACAGAAAGAGAGAGGGCAGAAAGAGAAAGCTATAGCAAAATGAACTCAAAATGAACGAAATGAACGTTCGAGGACTCGAATCGAGTTCTATAATAGGGGGGTAATTCTCGGAGACGTGACAACACAATACTCATTAACAAAAACCTGGTCATCATCTTCGACAATCTCCCAATTCGACAATCTTCGTGTTGCTCTCCCCATTAGGTTCGGTTTGCCGACTCGAATCGCTTCGAAGGGAGAAATGAAAAGTTTTGCATCATTTTCGCTCGCGATCGCGGTTTCGTAACTCAGCCTTCCGCCGTTTCCGTCGCTCGCGAAAAGAAAGCAGAAGACAAACCGCGGACGGACGCGGACAAGTCGGGCCGAAAACAGAAAACCGGAACAAAAACCCGGGAAAGTTGTTCGACCACTTTTTGGTCGTGGCCCAAACGGGAGATGGCAGAGTTAACAAAAACTGAGCAACTACCATTCCGTTTTGCCTAACAACAATACGTGCGTGTGACAATTTGTAATCGTTAATCGCGATCACGTGGGTTTTTTTTGGGTGGCGCTGGATGGCCAACATGTCTTTTGTGGGCCACCACCCGTCCGGGCCAATCTTGTTTGTGAAAGGACGAAACGATTTCAGCGGGCCCTTAAAATGTAGCCCGAATGGAAAGTAATTTACGGCGGCAAGAGTATTCCGAAGTGTAAGCCAGATACAGAGAGAAAGAGAGAGCTCGTCAGAGAAGAGAACGGACGGAGAGTGATGTATCACCTTGACCGCAAAACCTACTTCGATGCCGACCGCGCACGGCGTGTTTAAAAATCGGCGAGCGGCGAGAGAAGCTTTTCGCCCCGAGCTGCTTTCGCGAAAGCTTCGCCCGTCGCTCGTTTCGCCGCAAAAGCTTAATATCGCCGCGCCGGGTTTTTGAAATACAATTCCCCATTCGGTTTTGTTACCTTTATTAACGCGCGACCGCGCACTAGAGCAAAGTAATAATCGATTAACTGTATACACTCTCTCTCTATCTCTCTGTTCCCTCCCGTCCCATTTTTGTACAAAGATGAATCGAATTCCAAATCCCCGAGCTCGCCGGCTTTTAGCTCAAAACTGAATACGATATTTGTTGCCAACGCGCGCCAGGCTGGTTCCCCGTGGGCGCTGTGGGTTGTTGTAGCCTGTTGTGACCGCTGACGGTGTGCCGGACTGTGCCGCCGGACCGAACTGCTTGTCGAGCCCGGCCGGTTTCGGAGGCAGCGAAGCCGTCGAGCTTTGGCCGATGGCGGAGGTGGCCGACGAGCTAACGGCCGCCTGCAGCACACTGGAACTGGGCAGTGAGGACGAACTCTTCGGCTGTGTGATCGTGCGGGCAGGTGACACGGATTGTGAAGCAAATTTTGAGAAGAACCCGTGGTGGAGTGGTTGTTGCTGTTGCGGCTGCTGGCTGCCCGGCATGGCGTAGTTCGACTTGGTGGACTCCGTCGACGTGGACTGCTGGTGGTGGATGAAACGGGGTGGCGTACGTTGCAGTGTGTGTAGCGAGTGGTGGTATCCCGCCGTCGGCGTGGATCGTAGCGGACTAGAGCGCGACAGACCGGCCATACCCGCCGGTCCCGTGCTGTTGGAGTGGTTCGAGCCGGACGAGGCAGAATTCAGAGAATCGCGTGATCCTCCCTTGGGAATGGTCTGCTGTTGCTGCTGGATGCCGGGGGACGGCTTTCGGACGTTGGGCAACAGCGTGCGCTTCAGGGTGCCTGAGTCGGCGGAACTTTTGCGCGACTGCGAGGACGACTGCGAACCGTGGTCCGAAACGACTACCGTGCCGGTTGTCGGCATCGTCGGTGTCGTGGGGGTTTCCTCGAGCCGCTGGTAGTTCTTGGTGGACGGGTAGTCAACTTTCGCGTAGTCACCGCAAACGGTCGAGCCCGACCCACCCGAAGATCCGGACCCGGCCGAACCGGACGATGTCTTGACGAACCCGAACTTGGTGCCTCCTTGGTGACCACCGACCGGCCCGCCGCCCGGAGCAACGGCATTCATTGAGCCGTACGATTTGTGCTTCAGTGACCCACCGCCACAGCCGGTCAGCTGCAGCGTGTCCTTCATTTCCACGTAACCGCCCTTGGCGGGCGAAAAATCTCGGACACCACCGACGGCTCCCGGACGCTTGATTCGGCCGCCGTACGTATCCTTTGGACTGTCGGAGGATACCGGCGACGGTGGAGTAACGGCACGGGTTTTCTTGCCCATCATGCCGCCGCCAAGGGCTCCCCCGTCCCCGCCACCGCCATCGCTCAAACGACCGTATTCGATTTTACGTGGCGGCTTCAAACTTCGCGGTGGCCGCGGCAGAGCACTCGGTGGGAGCGACGATCCCCGATGGCTGGCTCCCAGCAAACTGGCGACACCGCTGCCCTGCTTCGCGATACTCGACAGCATCTGCGCGGAGAGAGAGAATGAAACAGGATAAGCTTATTTAAAGGGCTGTGGCCGTCCGACGCCCGATCGACGCAAACCTTATTGCCACCGCTGCCCACCGGTCCCACGCCGGAAAGACCGGACGATCCGATGTTGCTGATATCGGTCATATTCTGCCCCACGGCTTGTGACACGTGCGCTAGGTTGCCCAGTGTGGCAGTCCCGGTGGACGAGCCGCTGCTTCCGCCGCGCAGCTTTTGCGAGCAGCGACCTTGCTTCTCCAGCAGCACCATGTCCTCCGTGGCTTTCTGGCTTCCGGCGCCCGACTCACGGTCCTCCCGTTGTTGCTGTTGCTCCGACCGTCGATCGATGTGCGCGAGGTTCTAGAGTAGCAGCAGCGTAGGGGAATGGAAGAAACGGGTCAAACGGTTTCCAGAATGGCCACTGGCCGCTACAAACCTGCAGGAACGCTTCACTATTGTTCGCCGACAGTACGGACACTTCGTCGGCTGCCAGCAGTGATTGGATCGGTTTCTTGGTTGTTAGGCTCGGAAAACAGCACAAACCTCGCTGGCGGAGGTCAGAGAAATTGAAAGAAGGATAGTGATAATATAGATTCATTTCATCTTTTGAGATAATAAATCATCAACATGATCACTCTGAAAGAGGCCCGCCCGAGTGGTGTACGCGACGCGTGTACTACTTTAAACAACATTCTCTTACCTTCAACGATCAAATCGATGGCAAACGAATCCAACAAATTGCACTTAAACAATCCAAGCGAAACAATTTTAACCGTACAGGCATAAACTCAATTAAATTCCAGTTGCTAATACTTGTCAATTGATGAGGTATCCGCTCTTTCCAAATCCATTTAAACGATTGGCCTTACTGTCTTCCTTCTGGCCGACCGGTCAGTAAGAGGTGATGCATTTTCGAAAATCGGAACACTGTTTGGCATAGAAAAAAAACCGGCAAAGGTGCGACTCTGCCGAAATCCTGCACGCGGATACCGGATCAATGACTTAGTCGCAAGATAAGGAAGCGCAAACATCGGGAAGTGGACAATCCGGTGGAATTTAAAATACAAGCAGCATTCTCGGTGGAGGGATGAACAAAATGGACAAATAAAACGGCAAACAGCAAAAAGCAAAACCAAACAAACAAACAACCAAACAAACAAACGAACAAACACACAAAAATGTTACACAATTGGTACACGCTGCCACGAGGCACGGCACCGGACTTTATTTTATTGTCGCTTTCTTTCGCTCTCGGTTGTTAAAAATGCATTCCTCCCCCTTTTGTCTTTTTGTTCCTCCTCCTTCAGCTCCTCTCTAAAGGGCGATCGCGCCCCCGACAGGATCGATCTCCGTGAACTGCGTTTACACATGTTCCGTGGCTACTTTTGGATGCCTAATTTTTTCACTAATTAATCCGTGTGTCGTAGTTCCTTACTCACGCTCACCTAAACTGGGGTTCCACTAACCGGTTGATGAGCTTCTCCCCACAGCAGCATACCTAGCATACTGCGATCCGTGGAGGGGAATTGTCATGCAATTAGCGCAAAAACCTGATCGTAAAGAAAAACAACACCAAACTCCAAAGCCAAACCAAACATAACCTCACTCTCTTCGTCGTAGCAAAAGAGGTGCGTCCACAGCCCACGCCTGGGAGGGCCGGTTCCTAAACGGTTACTTACACGGTTTCCGCAAAGTCTCGTGTGAAAGTGGCGTTGGTACAAATAAATTAGTGACATTCTTAAGGGCTAAGCTTGTGCCGGGGGGACTGTGTACATTAATGGCGGCGCACGGCAGTTCGCCTCTGGACTCGCCGCCTCGCTCGTGCCGCCGTTCCGGCCTTATCTTTGGTGTGTCTGTATGTGTGTGTGTGTGTGTTTGTTGCACATGCAAGCGAGCGAGCGCAAGGATCGTGTGGGATGGTAGTGGTGCGGAAGCTGTATGTTTCGATCGAGCGGGCCCCGGAACGTGTCAGTAGAACGTTTCCGGCTCGGACGAGGACGAGAGCGAGGTCGATGAGTCAGTGGCCGAGTTGGACACGTTTTTGCAGGAGGCGGCCAACTTTTTCGGAGCCATTTGACTGCCGGCTGCTCCAACAGACGATCCACCGGAGGAGGACGAGGAGGAGGCACTGCCTCCGCCGGCCGTAGTGGTGGCCGCTGCTGGTACTCCTCCCTTTTTACCGGACACGGGGTTGCAGCAGATGGCAGGCGTGGAGATCGTTTTGGCCATCGCCGATGCATGATGATGGTGATCGCGATGATGGTTGTGGTGGTGATGGTGATGTTTCTTCGACTTACCACCAGCACCACCACCGTCAGTTTGAGCGGCACTGGCCATCGTCATCGTCGACGCCGTCGCCGTCGTCGTGGTTTTAGCCCGTGGCCCACGAATGTATTGCTTCGGGTTAGTGGCCGTGGCAGGTGCGCCGCCAGTGGTAGAGGTGCCACGAATGGCAGAGTTAGTAGGACTGTTCGCAGCAGCAGCAGCGGCAAGCACCAAATTACCGTTCGAGCCGGTGCTCGAGGTCGACGAAGAGCTGGTTGCCGTTCCGAGCCCGGAAGAACCACCGCCGCCGCCGTTCCCGGCGGCCTTCTTGAGCTTGGCGGCCACGGACAAGGCCCGCGCTCGCAGGTTGAGCTGATGTTGCTTCTCTACCAGCGACAGTTCACTCACCTTGTTCAGCAGCTGCTCGTCGAGCTGCTTCAGCTGATCGTCAATCGATCGTAGTTCGTAGTTTTTGCTATCGTAGATCGTGTGCTCGCTGCTGCTGCCGGGCGTTCCGCTGCCAAAGTTGGTACTGCTGTAGTTGGAGGTCGTGCTGCTACCCGGCGATGAGTAGCAACCGGTCACCCCGTTGCCGACCACCGACACGGAACCGGCGGCACCACCCATCACCGATCCGGTACCAGCACCATGGCCGGGAAGATTGAGCGAACTTTGGGCGAACGAAGGATTGGTTTGACCGTAGGTCGAAGCGTAACTGGTGGCCACCGACGATGCACCGACGTACGGGCCAACGACGGACGGATCGAGCAACGATCCTGCCCCGGCGTTGCCGCCCACCACGTCGAACGAGTTGCTCGACACGTCCACGTACGATGTCTGCGAGTTGTAGGCTCCCAGTGGATTCAATGCGAAGCTATCCGTCGATAGGTTGTACGATCCGTAGGAGTTTGTCGATCCACCGTAGACTGCAAAAAAAACAACAAACAGCTCCATATTATAGGCGAGTCCAATCGATAAGGGGGACAGTTCTGCATTACTTTTCTGTCCGTGATACGCCCGTATCATGGCGTCCTTTTCTGCCAGCCGATTCTCGACCAGCTTCAGGCGCGTCTGCAGCTCCGTCACCTTCCGGTTGGCGGCGTGCGCCTCGTCGAGGTAGCGAATCTTTTCCTGCTTCGCCTCCGCCAGTATGCGCTCGGTTTCCTGCGAGTTCCGTTCCATCGCCATTTTGGCCACGTTCCGTACGTTCGATTCCTCCAGATTGCGCTGCTCCAGCTTCGTGCATTCCGCCTCAAGTCTGTGACGCCGGTGAAATGGACACGGTTCAGAAATCTATCTTCCAACGGCCACTGTCACACGCCCTAACCACCCCAAACAATATAATATTACCGTATGATTTGGGCATCTTTTTCCCGCAGCTGCCACTTGAGGTTATCGGTTTCACTGTTGGTGCTGCTGCCACTCCGGTTGGGCAAATCGTTGTCGTAATCAATTCGTAGCTTGCGTTCTGCCTGCTCGCGCCGCTCGCTAGCGTTCTGTAGCGACTGCAGTGCGTGCTGCAGCTGGGCGCACCTTTCCACGTACACCTGCTTTTGTCGGCACTAGGGAAATAAGCAAAGACACACGCGAAAAGGACACACATTAATGACGTTCGATTTCACACCCGACTCGGGTGACTTCGTACTTCTTCCTCGAGACGCTTCAGCGCCGTATCGAGCACGTTGATGTGAATCCGTTGCTCCTCGAGGGTGGCGTTCTGCGCTTGCAGCTCGATGCACTGTCTCCGGTTGGCATCGACCAGCGATTTATCTGGAGGAGGGAAAAAGGACCCATGGGGGACGATCAAGAACTGACCTCGAGTAGCATTGCGTAACAGCTGAAACTTGTACCCACTTTGATTGACCAGCTGCGAAATGAGCACATCTTGCTGCGTGCGGCCTAGCTGGTGATCGGAGGAGGCGTGCAGCTGGCTCTGGTACACCTCGACCTGATCGCGGAACGCACGATTCAGCTCCTGTAGCCGGCGACAGTCCTGCTGCAGCCGGGTCCGGGCTGCCCGTTCCAGGCGCTCACGACGGTCACAAGATTGCACCAGCTCCTCGTGCACTCGGTAAATGTTTGCTATTTCCTGTTCCAACTGGAAAAGAGATCCCGGAGAAAAACCGATCCGAATAAGCAAACGGTCCTACACTCCCCCCGGACGGTAACGGAACACTCACCTTTTGACTTTTGGCAACCTTCAGATAGCAATTGTTAAGCTGCTGCTTGAGAAGTTGGTTTTCCTTCACGAGCGCCTCCAGCTCTTCCGGGTCGATATCGTAGAGGCGGGTCAGGTCGGGTTGGCTTTTGCTTTTCAGCTTCCCATTGCCACCAGCCGCCGCAGCCGCCGTGCCACCGGTGGGTTCACAGCTGCCCGCCTTTCTTTTGTCGATCGCTTTTTTCTGCTGCTGTTGATGCTCTCCGCTCTCGCCGATGCCGCCGCTATCGGCCGCGTTCGCTGTCGAGGCCGTAGACGAGGTGGTCGATTGTTGTCGGCCACTCCAGTGGCGACCTGCACCGCCACCCCCTTCGGCCGCTGCCGTCTGGCTGCCGGTCGAGTCACGGGCCAACGATTCGCTGCGGGTTGCGCCGCCCCGGGTCGAGCTGGCCGGCAGTTTGACCTCTTTCGCCAGATGCTTCAACACGTGGCTCTGGTTGAGGTACTCTTCGGGAATCTCCGAAATCTCCTGCATCGCCACCTGTGCCTCGCCGTACGAGCGCGGCCGTTCCTTTTTCGTCATGTACGGTGGCGGGCTGCCGGCATACTCACGGTTGTTGTTGATGCCACCGCCGTAAACGTCGTCGTGTATGATGAGCGTATTGTACGACGACTGTGAAACGTCCATCGACGACCGGTTCGAGTTCGGTTCCTTAAGCGAGTTCCGATTCGAACCGCCGCCGCCCCCACCAACCATCGAGCTGCGGTTCGACGATCCATCGTTGCCCGTCCCCGGGCCGGGCCCAATGTTTGCGTACATGCCACCGATCGCTGTCACGTAGCGTGTCGAATCCGTCGAGGTGTTGGACGAAAATTTGTCGCCAATGAACCGCCCTGTGGAAGCACGGAGAATCCAGTCAATCACCCGGCAAATTTGGCCCCCTCTGGAATCATCTTACCTTGCATTTCATTCACCGGCGTTACACTGCCCTGCAGATTCTCTTCGCCCTGCGGTTCGACGCGGGCGTGACTCAGCACGTACCGTTCTTCGCGCGAAAGATTCTCGGTCGAAGTCGACACGTCCGTATCGGACCCGGACAGGCTGCCGGGGTACTTTGGCAGTCGTCCGCCACTGCCGCCGTTCGCCCCCGCTGGCAACATTGTTGCACCGGAAGACGTAACCAGTAACGGTGGCCGCATAAACGGCAACGATGGAACCTGCTGATGCTGATGCTGATGCTGCTGTTGTTGCTGCTGCTGCTGTTGTTGCTGTCGAGTCACTACTGCTACGGAGCCGGACGCCGATGTTGTGGTTTGGCCGGATTGTTTTCCGGCTGCACCAGACGGACTTTGCTGCGCCACGGGCTGTTGAGGGCAGGCTCCCGTCGCGCTGGCAGCGTATTGCGAGTATCGCAACGCCGCTCCATGGCTTTGAGACATTTTGTACGCTTTCTTCTAATCGGAACACTACTCTTTACGTTAAATTGGTTTTATGACCATACACACACACACACGCGCACACAAGAAACACGCTAGAGCGTTTCGTTTTCGATCAATTTCGCCGTTTCGGATTTACGGTTCCGCACACTAGAGTTTACGCTTCGTTTCTATCACTTGCTAGTGTACTAGCCATTTACGCCATCGAGATGCAAGATGCAAACTATATAAAAAAGGCAATGCTACGCTTGTTCAGTATTGTATCTTCCTATGATATCAGAGTTACACGATCATGGTCATGATCTTTCGCATAGAGTGTCTTCCTGAACTTAGGACAATTTCGTCACACGTTTGAAAACTGAAAAGAGGGAACAAAACAACGAACAATTAATAACGGTAAAATTGCCAAAGCCAAAGGGTACAGAATCCGATCTTATGAGTCACCCTAAGCCGGTCCGTATGACGCGTACGGAATGGAATGCACCGATCGCAGGACCATCGTGTCCATCGCGATCCCCGGACTTCCTCGGCGCAAAAGAATTGTAGAGGTTGGTCCAGAAACCCAAGAACCAAATCGCTGACGCGCAAACAATCCATGTAATGATGCTTTCTCCGTATGTCATCGGAACCAAGTGGGCCCTCCGCATTGGTTCTTCCGAACGAAATACACAAAAAAAGGGATCATAAGACACGTTCCCAGACGGCCGAACGGCGTTTGCAACACGCTTTTCAAGTCAATAGTTTAATTTGCTTACTCAGCTCGCACTAGATCGCCACAGTGTGTCCACGTCCACCCCGTTCCGCGGGTTCGGGAAGTGGACGAGGGCAATCAAAAGAACATACACACACGCTCGCGCTCACACAACAGTGTCAGAGTGTGGTGTCCCTGGGCCCCCCTCCCCGGTGGACAACAGCGCACGGGAGCACACGCCAAAGCGCAGTTATGGACGACGAAGCGACGAAGAAGCGTTGATTGCGCGATGATGAAGAGTTCCACGCAAGGCCCGCGCGCGCACGCTCGCTCGCGCCCCAAGAACGAAAGAGACAGAACGCGCAGGAGCGACCGCGACAGAGTGGCATTGGAATTTGGAATGTTTGCGCACGATTACGACGACGACGGCGCGACGATGGTGCGGTGCGGGCGACGACCAATGGCATCTGCTTGTGGCGGTGTGTGTGTGTGTGGACGATGAATTCTAAAGAACTCGTTCATAATCCGGGACCGGGCCAACAATCTTCGCAGTTAAATCCGCAACATACGCAATGCCATGATGTTTCGGAATTCGACGAGCCACCTTCAAGCGGCGGGCGTAGTTAACTGCGATCGATCGGGTGGGAAAGAGAGCCCCACCGCGCGCACGAAAGAGATAGCGTGTTGGGAAGCAATGGAATGCGGGCCCTGCGAATGCCTACGATGATTTAAAGTGCACTGTGTACTTCACGGCAAACACTCACGATTGGCAAACACATCAAAGCAAGCTGACACGTTGCACTTTGTATTACGAATTACGCGAATATTTTCGGTTGCTGCCTATTGTTTGTCAAACCTCGGAGAGGCCTGGCCTGGCTCGGTCAAAGAAATCTTTCCAATTGCTAACGTCGCGCGGTCGTGTTTTGTGTATCGCTTGCGGTCCGCCGCTATAGGTGTGTGTGTGCGCGCGGACAGTGGCTCGCTGTCGGAGTAAGAAGAAGCACAAGGTAAGAAAGAACTGCTATGAATGGAATGTGCAGTACTCTGCACAGTACGGACGTGGGCAAAAGCGAGACGGGTGTCTCGTTGTTCACTCGCACTCTTCGCGCACCGCTCACCCACCCACCCCATCCGCGACGTCGTAAGGGAAACAATAAATTCATCGCAAGAACCGCGATTATTATTCCCCTTTTCATCGCTTTTCCAAAAGCACACCGAAATGCGCCACTGCGATCACTGCGCAAAGCACCCGCAGTGCGCACGCACATTGCGTGCGCGTTATTACGCACAATAAAACTGACTGATCGTGACTTTAATCGGTTTCCCAGAGATCGCGATGCGGATTCCGCCACTGAATTACATACCGATCGATTCGCCGGAACTACCGGGGAACCCTTCCGCACCACTTTCGGCCACTTACGTTCGATTGGAGTGTGTTAAAGTCCGATTTTCTGCGGCCTCGCGTGTGAACTCTTTGAAACTTACGACCGATCTCTTGGCACCATAGAATTGTCTCGTGTGCTTGCGGCATTCTCCGCCGGTAGCGCTGCATATTCGAACGAAACCACTCACACACTCACTCAAGCGCGCTGACAGACAACTGCTCGACTTTTTTCTAGCACTGGTTCGAGCAAACAAAAATAAGATGCATAAGTTTGAGAAGCACGCAAAATGTTGTTCCTTTATTGTTGTTCAACCGGGGGTGACTATCGCAGGCACGTCTGATCTTGTTGACGGCCGCAGGAAGAAGGGATGGCGTTTCCAGGCACGGGACAACTGTCAACTTCGACAGTGCTGCCGAACCGTCTGCTTTGCTCGATCCACGTACAAACGAGTGGATCCGATGCTTAAGTCACATGTAGTTCACTACAAGATTATTCAGGCCATGCGAAGCCTATCAATTGGGGTTCAAGTGGTAGGTATGCACGCTGAGGAGGGAGGAATTAATATTGCAGTGATTGATTTTCGTTGCAGTGTGAAAAACTACGCCGGATCGTGGGTGGAGTATGCTGAAAAACAGGGCCTTCCGAGCTGAGCAGTTCCGGGCCATCAGTACTCAAGTGTGTTCCTGGTTCCTACCAATAAAAATGTGATTATATTTTCAAAACATCAAGTCCCAACAATTTCGTGCTGTGTTTATTTCGATTGGGTTGCGCTGCAAATAGTATTAAGTATACATAAATATGTTTTAAACTCTGTCCCATTGAAACGGGTACAACTTACGCGTACTCCTAATAAATAAGAAGCAGCTCACGGCGGCCGCCAAAGAATCACCAAACAATCAGACAATCGAACTCAGGTGTTTCCAGCAGAGCCGCGAAATCTTGGTTACACTTTTACAATTGTTATTAGACCGGTGGACACAGAAAGTTGTTTACGAGCCCCAATTACGTAAGTAGAATCCCTTTTGAAATTAAATGCTTGTCATTGTCCTCCGGAACAGTCCCGCCTGTCATAGTTTTGTCAATCGCAGTGCGCGTCGGATCTCGCGAAAATGGTGCTAAAAACATGCGGAACCAACATTGTACGTAGTGTTGGCCAACTTTGGATGCGCTATTCCAAGCCAAGGGCTGCTTATAAATTGTGCACAGTGCGTTCGTTTGCCGGCGTTGTTCAAAACACAAATCACACCGGCAACCAATCGATCGATCGACGTGCGTCGCCGTTCGCCGGTAAGTGTGTTTATCCCGGGCCTCGGAACCCCGGGGAATGCAAAAAGAGCCAGCACGCGCGTGTCACAGGCCCCCGGAACAAATCAATCAACCGTAAAGATAACAGTCTTAAAACATTGATTGAAATGCATCCACAATTTTTAGAGCGTCCCGCGAGGGTTAAGATTTTTACTATTACGATCACAGCAACTTCCACCGCGGTTTTCTGCTCAATCACTCCGATCAGAAACCGGTTTCGCCAACCACATCTCTCGGTAAAGTTCGTGTATCAAATCGAGTGGCGCCTCAGTTTACCCTTGCGACTTGTAGAATAATGTTGATGGCCAGCTTTTGGTTGTGCGCCTGCGTTGCGCTCCTTTCAACAGGTGTCCTTAGCCAGCCGAGTTCGTCGCAGGCCAACGGCGACTGCGGAGGCAACAAGTTTGCTCCGGCCTGCATCGATCCGAAGCTGGTGGCCACGCTCGCCGAGGTCGAGGATCTTCCGAATCACCCGGAGAAGCTGCTCATCGACGTACGCGAGCCGTCCGAGCTCGAGGCGACGGGACGGATTCCCTCCAGCATCAACATAGCACGTAAGGCTTGATCGCGGACAAATAGAAACGCTGGAAGAGAATCGCAGATCGTTGATGATCTCCCCACTCTTAGTGAGAACGGTGCCCGACGAGCTCAGCCTTCGGCCGGAAGCCTTCGAAGCCAAGTACGGGCGCCAGAAGCCAGCACTGGATGATGAGATTATTTTTAGCTGCCGTTCCGGGGTACGCTCAGGACAAGCGGCTTTCGAGGCCGATCGGCTCGGTTTTCAAAAGTATGTCCTGGGGGGCGGAAAAGGGATCTCGGGAGTGCAAGTTTTGACCATTCATTTCGCTTCTTTGTAGTGTGAAAAACTATGTCGGCTCGTGGTTGGAGTACGGACCGAAGCATGGTTTACCGGAATGAACGACGCCTCGTGACGGAGCGGCGGAGATTGAGAAGCTGTACTATCGAAAGAGTTAAATAAAGTAGCTACGAAAACTGAACAAGCTGCCGTTTGCTATCACTCTGCGTAATGTAGAAGATATTTTGGACAATTAAATTTGAATGTCGCTGATTAGGGACAGGGCGATAAATCGCTTATCGACGTGTTGATTCAATAGCGCGCATCAATGTTTGAATTGCTTCATTTCGGAACAGTTGCTCTCAAACGGTGGATCAGCACGGGCCCGAGGAACTCCAGAATGTCAATCGCAACGTATGAAGAGGTGCTGGATTTACCCAATCATCCCGAGAAGCTGCTGATCGATGTGCGCAATCCGGACGAGCTGGCCGAAACGGGTCAAATACCAACGAGCATCAACATTCCACGTAAGTTTGGACACACGCACAGGATCATGCGGATAATGTTTTCGGTTTCCATCGGCACCGGTTAATTCAGTGGATCAAATCGAGCAAGCGTTCGGTCCGGAAACGGGTTCCGAGCAGTTTGCCAAGCTGTATGGTGTGCCGAAACCTGGCCCGGATCACTATCTGATTGTATCCTGCCGCACCGGGCGCCGTAGCCAGATGGCAATCGACGTGATCGTTGAACTGGGCTACCGAAAGTAAGGCTGCTATGCGCGTCGCGTCAAGATTGGTGGCTTGGCTTGCGGTCTCTTACTATAAACCCCGAGTTAGGGTTCACTCTTTCGGTATTCCGCGTAATGCCTTTCATTAATCTATTACTATTTCCATAGAACATTCGTGTAGTGTGATGTCTGGTGCGTCAGGTTCTATCTCATTTAGTTAAGTAACGCTTTGTATTTCCGCATTGGCCTATAATCTTCCGCAGTGCCGCAGTTGGAAGAAGGATTGAAGCTAGGCGAGGCTGAATTCAAGGCGAAATTCGGTCGCGATAAACCCGTGCCCGGAGCCGAAGTAATCTTCCACTGCAAGATGGGTGGCCGAGCCCAGAGAGCGGCCGATCTTGCCGGCAGCTTGGGTTTTACAAAGTACGTACATTTTGGAGCCCTTTGCTGCTCAATTCGTTTGTTTATATTGTTGGATTTCGTCGTGAGGGACGGTTGCATTTCATTGCCGTGGGATCATAGGCGTGCGATGGTGGGTCATTGAATACGACGCTTTTGCTTTGTTGCTTCTTTGTCAATGTTTTCTTCACAAATTGGGCTGCTTGCTCCCAGTGCCGGAATTGTAACATAGTTGTGATCCGTGTTCGTTTATTTTAGCGCCCGCAACTACAAGGGATCTTGGACCGAGTGGGCCGCCAAGCAGGGAAAGTGAGCTGCCATTCCCATTACCTATACCCGTTGCCCGTTGCAGCATCAGTCAGCCAGCCACCCAGTGCACCGGAAGTGATCAGGGGTATTATGCTTAGAATGCCTTTTTGTGAGCATACATTCCGTTTGTGGGTAGAAATAAGCAGAAAATGCTGTGTTGCGTTTCGTTTGTTGCAGATGACTAGCAAAGTGTTACTAAGCATCCATTGTTCTTGAAGACTTTGTGGAGTGGTGGAGAGTGGAGTGGCCTGGGCTGGTTTGTAAATAAATAATCGCTCAATCGCACAGAAAGCTAAAGCCGTGCATTCATTGGCGACCAGAACGTGGTGGTATAAATAGAGCTACTACTTCAAGTGACCGGTATCATTCTTCTAGCAAGAGGTGCACAATACAGTCCGTTCCGTTTCCCGATTCTAGAAGCAGAAGCAAGATGGACAAAAACAACGCCCAAAAGAAGGCCGAGGCCATTCAGGAGGCCGTGAAGCAACTGCCGAAGGACCATTCCCAAGAGGAGAGAGATAATGCGGTCAAGGCCGCTATCCAGAATGCCAAACAGTAGAAGTGGTCAAGTGGCAAATAAAATGCACCCGTACCGGTCGTTCCCGGTACACGGGTTTGCTAATTAGAAATCCCCTGTGTGTTTTACTGTGTCGTTGTGATGTTGGCTTTGCCGTGGTGTCCGCTTTGCTCTGGGTGTCCGAATTTCTAAAGGGGTTACAGTTTCCAGTGCTTCGATGCTTCAATCGGGGCTACGTGGGAACAGTTCCGTCAGTTTGCCACTGGGGTTGGCTGCTTCCTCAAGTTGTTCTAGCGACGCATCTGGGAGCAGCTGTGCCAACTTGGATCGATTGGCACAAATTTGATCTCAGCTCATTCAGCGCTATTGAAACACTTAAAAATGCTAAGCGATAATAGCCCACTTTGATGCGATGTTTGACCTCGTTTGCGATAATAGCCCACTTAGCGTTAGCGATAATAGCGTTTGCGATAATAGCCAATAGACCTCGTTTGTTCATCGGCTGAACATGCTGGCGAGATTCGGAATTTAAGAACAAAGTACTAAGTGGAGTGCATTATTCTACGCTTTTATTGACGCGCTACGACGCCGAAACACTAACGATTCGGCGGCGACCAGGCGTCTTATTATTGATCTTAAGTTTTTGTCGGATTTAAAATGATGGATTTCCATCGATTCTGTGGCTAGTCCTAATTTTTAAAACTAACTTTTAAAAACCTTGTACGTACAATCATTCATGCAATGGGTTTTATGTGCAATGTAGACACAATTACTTTCTTTTAAAAACACATGGAAACCCTCTTCATAGAGTATTATTTGTCTAATTTAAAAACTGATCTCAACAGCTGACTTCAAACAGTCTATTCTACGTTAGGTTGCATTTAGCATTTTTCCGAACGCCGGTGGTTTAGTTTACAATCTGTACACAAAAAATTTATTGATCCCGAATCCCATCCACCCTCATGCCAGTTCGGCTGGCCAGTGGGATCGTAGCGTGGGGTAGCTCACGCATCGTGCCCCAACTATCGCCCGATTTAAGCTTCACGCGCAGCGGCACACTCAGTTTGACGCAGTTCTCCATGCTGGACCGAAGAATTTTGGCCACCTTCGGCAGCTGGGCACGCGGCACCTCGAAGATGAGCTCGTCGTGCAGGTGCAACACCAGGTGGATCGCACCGACATCCAGCACATCGCGGTACCGGCGTAGGTTGCGTGTCATGCGCACGATCGCGTTCTTCAGAATGTCGGCGGCCGAACCTTGGATCGTAGTGCAAACAGCTTGCCGTTCCGCTTCGGAGCGCAGCGCCGGATCTGTGCTGTTAATACCGGGCAGGTACCGGCGCCGTCCGGTCAGCGTTTCGATGTACCCGAGTTGCCGCGTCAACCGCACGATGCGCTCGGTGTAGCGCCGAATGTCCGGGTAGGTGGCGTGAAACTGTTCCATCAGCGTCCGGGCACAGTCTTCGTCCGCCTGCAGCTCGGCCGCCATCGCCCGTACACCCATCCCGTAGATTACACCGTACACGATCGCTTTCGTGCGCGATCGCAACTGCTCGCTGACGGCCGACTCGTGCTCGAGCTGATTCCAGCGGGCGGCCAGCGAGCGGAACACGTCCTTGGCGCTACCCAACGCACCCATCAGGCGTGCGTCCTGGGACAGGTGGGTCAGTATGCACAGTTCGAGCTGACAGTAATCGGCCGACAGTAGCACCCGCCGATCGGGATTACGGCACGCGAACGTGCCGCGGCAACTAAAGTGTTCCGCTTTGGCGACCGGCGCGGATCCTAGTGGGGCCGGAACGTCAAAATCTTTCACGACCGTTTGCAGGTTGGGTTCGTACATGGTGATACGTCCGGTCGCGGTGAAGCCATTGCTGCGGCCGTGCACACGCTCCGTGACCGGATCGATTGTGCGGTACAGTGGTTCGATTGTTCGCACCAGATTACTCTCAATTTTGCGGTGCGCAATGACGAGCGCCGCAAGCGGATGGTCGAGCTGTTCCAAAACTTGCCGCACCGTCCGTTGACGCTTGGCGCCACCGCTGGCAAGCCGTAGGGCCGCGGCTACGGCACGCGATGACCCAAAATTGAGCCGCCGGTTGCCGTTCAGCAAACGGGCGTCTTCCGCGATACGTTCTCGGCAGGCTTTCAGACGATCGATCGTTTCGCCCAACCGCTGGCGATCGACAGGAAAGCCGAACACCTCGGCTCGGGCCAACACCACGTGCACGGGCATTTCACGCGACGCAAAACACGTGCTCAGCCCGGTTGCTGCCAGTGACCTCCGAATCGGGTCCATCAACTTGCCGACGATCAGACATTCTCTTGCGCATCTACAATAAAAGGAAGGCGAAGCGATCAGCAAACGAGTCCATTCCGGCACTAGTGCACTACTAAACACTGTGAGTGTCTTACCGTTGTTTGGCATCGGCCGGACCACCATGCACTTTCGGTCCTTTCGGTAGCGCCTTTAGTTCCGGGCAGTGTCGCTCGATGATCGCATCGAGCGAGAGCATTTTATCGTCTGTTTGTAGCAACCAACTTGCAACCCGAGGATCCTCCATCACGCACAGTACCTCGTCCCAACCAGCTTCCACCCGGTCGCCGACGTCACCGAATCGCAGCAATCCGGATCGGTACGCCACTTTGAGCTGTTCCTTCGCGTCGAGCAGCGCAACGACGAGCCGATCGTTTCGCAGCAGATCGCGCACAAACTGGCGCTTTTCGTCTACACTGACTATCCCGACGGTAGTATCCAGGTCAACGTAGTAAACTTGTGACTCTGTGGTGGGTTGCGTCGCGATCGCAATTCCGGCGACGTAAAGACCGTCTTTCAGTTCGAAGGTGTGACGCCGTGGCTCGGCTGCGGTCTCGTGGTCAGTTTGCATCGGCTGCCGCCGATCAAGGTGGGCACCGATTTTTGGTCCGCTCCGTGCGATCTGTCGTCCACCATCCGGGTTATAGGCAACAGCCAGTGAGAGTGAAATCGAATCACAGCCACCGGTGACGGTGGCCACAAATCGTTCGTACACGGACCGATCCTCACACACGTCGACGATCATTGGCCAGGGCACTGCGTGACCACTTGGGCCTGGTTTGTGGTCGTGTCCCATCAGCAGTGGATTGTGGAATTGATTCGCTGTTTCGGAGCAATCGCCACGCGATAGGACGATATCGTCCGATGATACGCCGTCGAGAAGGTCATTGTTCTGGCGAGGTTCCGCTTGGTTCTGGTTAGGTGTCAGTGATCGTACCGATGCATCCTTGTCGGCCTGCTCCTCGTCCTCGTCCTCCTCCTGTTTTGCCCAACAGGGGTTCTCCAGCCCCGTTTCCAGCTGCAGAAAGGTTCGGGCTTCTTGAATGAGCAAACGTGTTGCCTCCGGAACCGTCATTCCGGTGCGACCGGTGAGAAACAGATTGCGCAGCTGCCGGCGCCGTGCCGCCTCGGATTCGTGTTCCCCGTCGCGAACCCGGTCCGTGTCGAAGCTGGTGCAATTGAAAAGAATCTGTTCGACCGTCAGCCGCTCACTGTTGGCGAGTTGAGCCAAGCCGGTGATGCCGGCATCGTACAGTGTGCGGGCCCGCTGGCCGTTTAGCGATGGAATGCGCATAAGATCGAGCAGTTCGTGTGCGACGCCGAAAAACAGTCGCTCCCGGAACTGGGCCACGATCAGGTGCAGCAGCGTCCAGTTGAGCGAAGCACAGAAAGACGCCACGATGCCGGCAAAGGTGGACGAGGATTGCTGCAAGCTCTGCAGCAACCCGCGGCAGCACTTGAAGCGGTGGGCCACGGTGCCGAGCGGCACCTCGTTGACCAGCTCCAGCAGGGCCAGCGCAGTGTAGAAGCGTTTGTGTATCTGGAGGGCGCGATAGTCGAGGTTGGCGGTCCCACGCATGGCGCGTACCATGAACGATTCCCGCACACCCACCAGCTCACCAACACGCCGGGCCGAGGCCGGCAGTTTCTCCCAGAGGTCGAGAAAATCCATCCACCCGATCGACTGCCACTGGTAGGCGACGGAGTACGGCGTCACGAGGTACACGGCGTGCAGTTCCGACTCGAGCACGAAGCACTGGCGCGCCTTTTGCAGCTCACCGAACAGCAGAAAGCCCTCCTTCGGGGGCAGCGAGGAGGCGAGACACGCGTGACCCAACCGGGTTGCCGTCAGGACGGTGGATGCCTCCGGCGTTTCCTGTAATCGAATGAACTCGTACTCGAGCAGAAATCCGACACACGAGGCAATCGGATCGACGATGCGATCCGTGACCTCGTCTTCGGCCACCAGAGCCGTGGGCCGCCTGGTAGCGACGAGGGGTAACAGCAGCTGATCGGTCACGACGAACCGGTACGATCGTTCGCAACTGTACAGCGTCATATTGACGAACTCTTCCAGCAGCTGCGTGCTGGGCGCGTTGCCGGATGCCACGATCTCCAGCACGGCCCGTTTCAGGTGAGTCTAGGGAGGCGGGGAGGAAGAAAGGCCGATGAAAAGTACCGTTCCAGTCGCGGCCAGTCCACTTACGTAATTGTCGGCATCTAGGCACGAGCGAACGGGAGGTAGTTCGGCTGCGATCAACTCGCGCCCAATCCGTTCCTCGGCCGGTGTGCAGATCAACACCGATTCACCGGCCGTGTCGCGACCCTTGCGACCGGCCCGTCCAATCATCTGTCGGTAGGCAAGCGAGCTGATCGGGCGGCCCCCGAATTTCGGTGTCCGAACGATGACACGCCGTGCGGGCAGATTGACGCCGCTGCTCAGTGTGCTGGTGGCCACCACGATGCGTAGCGCTCCGTCGCGGAACGATCCTTCGATAATGTCACGCTCGTCGGTCGTCAGACCGGCGTGGTGGAACGCGATGCCATAGCGTACGGTTTTCGCCAGCACACTGTCCAGTCCGGCCGGCGAATTGCGTAGCTGCAGCAGGACCTCCTCCTGCCTCGAACCATCCAGCTGCAGGTGCAGCTTCGCGCGCAGCTCCCCGTGGGGATGATCTTCCTTCTTCAGCCCGTGCATCGTGCTGGCCATCGTAATGGCCAACTGTTCGCACCAATCTTTCGACGGGCAGAATACGATCACCGAGCAGCCCTCGAGTAGCGTCTCGAGGCAGAGCAGCACCACATGATCGGGATCGCGCGGGATCGGACAACCGAGCAGCGTTCCGTCCAGCCGGCGAATCACCACAGAGGACGGATCTTCGACGCGATCACCCACCTTCAGCAGCTCGACCAGAGCGATCGGTCGGTAGTCCGTGTGGTAGAAGTCGGCCTCGAGCCAGCGAGCCAGTAGTTCCACGTTCGGAAGCGTAGCCGACATGCACACGATCTGAATCGCGAGCTGTGACCGGCGGGCCACAAAGCGTACCTTCGTCAGCAACAGCTCCAGGATGTAGCCCCGCGAGGGATCGGAAATAAGGTGCACCTCGTCAACGACCACCAGCCCGAGCGTGCCGAGACCGGCCGGTTGTTCGAGCAAGCGGTTCACGATTGAGTTTGCTTTTTCGATCGTGCAGACGGCCAAATCGACGGACTCGAAACCACCGGCCGGGTGGCACCCGCCATAGAACCCGTCCACACGCATCCCTCCACCGGACCCAAGCAGATCCTGCAGGTAGTGGGTCTTTTCACGTGCCACCGCCACAAACGGCACGATGAGCAGTGCCTTCCGTTTGCGCTCGGTGATCGTTTTGGCGATCAGAAACTCGGCCACAAGCGTCTTGCCTGCGGAGGTCGGAGCACTGTACACCAGGTTTTTCGATTCCAACAGAACCTGCAACGACAGCCGAAAGTGAAAGGCGTGATCGGACTCCAGGCGAACGAGACCGCTTACCTGCTTCCTTGACAGACACTCCACTTGCCAGGGGAACAGCTCGACGATGCCCTTCTTTGCGTACTGCTTCGTCACGGCGTCGGGAAGACCCCAGCTGCCCAGCAGCCGTAAGTCCTTCGTTTGATCCAGGCTCATACTCGGGGGGGTGTGCGCTGGTTCTTGAACGCTCTCTTCGGTCGGTGCCGCCCGTTGGCCCAAAGAAACGGAGCTGCGGTTCAAGCTTTCCGAAAACTGTACACTTTCGTTACAGCTCGTTGCAGCCTCCGCCGCCAGTGATTTGTCCAGCTCCAGGCGAGAGTTGGCCACTTCCACCGCAATGAACGACTCGTGGGCATCACGATCTTGCCATGCTTGCAGCACATTCTCAGACGTTTCATCGTTCCGGGCAAACGTCGTGTTCGCCGTCAGGGGCTGTGAGAAAGTGACGGCTTCCACGTTCAACTCAAAGTCCACATCGGCGGACGATGGACTCACGCGCAACGTTTGCTCCAGATCGCTGACGTGAAGTTTCTCGCTCGAAAGGGCACGATCGAACAGCGTTTCGCTGTACACCTCTAGCTCAGTGCCGTCATCAACGTTACCCGTTGCCAGGGCGGATGATCGTGATCGATGGAAGGATGTCTGTTGCTCTGCGCCCGATCTGCTTCCATCCTGTTGTTGCTCAAGGGTGAAATCACTCTGGCTAAACAGGGACTGATAGTTGCCCGTTGGCTCGTCAGCTGCGCTCCTTTGACTACGGACACGATCATCCATCGAGAATGTGCTGCACTGAAACAGATCGTCCAAATTGGTTCCGTTCGGGTGCTGGGAGAGCAGTTTTTCCGGCGATTGACCCTCGAGCGCAGGGTCGTCGTGCGGTCGTTTCAAGCGTGCGCCGGCATTGCCCACGGATTCCTCGTCGCTTCCGAGGAAGAGTGCTGAAAGATCATCATCCTTACACGTCACACTGGAAGACCGATCGTTCCCGGGGATGATTGACGACGATTGCTCTACCGGCAACCGCTTTCGACGCGGCTTTCGACACTGCGTGGAAAGTGTTTTGAGTCGCTCGCGGACACTGCGCTGTCCCGCGGCCTCGATCTTGCTACTGGTCGGCGATTCCTCGATCACGTCTTCGGTGCTGTTTTGCTTTTGCGATGGCTTCCCTTCCTTCCGCACGGCACACGCGGCTCTCGTCAGTGGCCGTGGTTGACCCGGCGCGGCAGCAGCAGCAGCAGCCGGAGCGGGCGGTGTAAATTGCCTTTCGAGCGCTTCCAGTGTGCTGTTTCCCAACTGCAGCGACTGCGAAAACTCCGACATGCTGCTGGAAATTCGGGCAACAAACACCACGCTGCAAACGACTGTTTGTTTGGCAACGGTGGCGATTCGAACACGCCGTTGACAGCAGCTGTGTTTGTTGACGTTCTCACGGTGCCCCTTCGGCTAGAGGGATTTCATACACGGCGGCCACTGTGTATTTTGATTCGATAATTCGTTTTTTAGATGTGTGCCAAGCAATGAGTGGAAGAGGTGAACTTTAGTATGGTGTGGAAGAGGATTGCTAGGATCGTGAAACTTTGTATTTGTTTTTAACCAAATGAAAAAAGCATCTTCGTGGACCACCCTATACATGTAGTTTCGCCGTGAGTCAGGTTAGAAAATCCAAAGTAAGGTCCGAAAGCGAGCATCAGAGATTCAGAGAATCAGAGAGTTAATAATCAGTCCAGTTTGAAATTTCTCGCACCTCGCACGGCAAAAGGGTCACCCCTTTTCATAGTTCAAAGGGTTCACCAGCGAAAAGCGCCCAGAGGTGAACGTGTGTGTTCCACGTGCGAATCCGCGGACCGGGTCGTGAAAGTGTTCTACAGAAGTTTTCCGTACAATAAATAAAATCGCGACCCATAAAAGGTAATGCATCTTTCGGTGCGGTGCTCCGTGAGTCGGCGGTGGATTTTCTTGCGTTTAGCGCCCGCACACACATAGGTGCGCTCTTCTCGACACTGTGTCAAGATCGTGGGTACTTTCTCTCTCTCTCGCCTACTTAGTACGTTCTTTGTGCGACAATCTCGCGCGGATTTCTCGCGCGAATCACTCGGACATTGTCTAGAGTGTGTGTGTGTGTTTGTGTATGTGTGTAGAGAGCTCAGATTATCTCAAATCCGTGGCCACGGTGGCTCAAGAATCTGTTACTTTTGGTTTGTGTGTGGTTATCGACGTGTGTGTGCGTGATTCTCAGCCGTGAGATTGCGAAAACTAAGGGTGTGTGAGTGCGCGAGTGATCTCATCTCACGCCTGATCTCGCCAAGGTGCTGTTATTGTGCGTGAAGGAATGCACAGCCACGAAACAACGGACGGGGGGTGGGGTTGGGTCCAGAAAAGGCCGAAAATACATCGGAGTACACTACCGCTACGCACCGTTTCCGGTGTCCGCAGCAGTGTGCCATGAAATCCAGCCGTGGGACACTCGAGAATGCTGTGCGCGCTTGGGGCATTTAACCCGAACGGGGTGCCTCGAGTGATCACGAATGAAGCGCGAGAAAGAAAATAGGTTTTTCTTTCGTTGGGTGTTGGTTTGTGTTATTTGTGAAGCAACCCCGCGCCATCTATCGTATCCCAATGTCCACTAAAATGTACTATTTTACCCACATGACCTCAAGGGGCAGCAGAAAGTCCTGTTTCGCTTCTTCGTTTTGCAGGTCGTGTGCGCCACGGCGATAAGGGCGCACCTTTCTGGGAAGACGTTATATCGTTGATGGCTGATAAAAGGGACGCGGATTGTGGATTGAGGCCGTCTGGTGCCCGTGCTGCCAAGAATGATAAGGCTCTCGAACAAATACGCTCGCGGTCTGTGGGATAGTGTAGCTCGACGATGACTAAAAACGCGGTAGAACCGTTCGGATCGCTTTCTCGGAATCGCGGTCTCCAGCACTTCTAATCAACCGAACTGAAGCGCTCGGCACTTGCGATGATTCAACGAAAATGGAATGCTTCTCTAACAAAACACTGGCGAGGAGGAGGAAAAACAAACGTGGAAACGTAGCAAGAACTAATCCTGGGGCCAGACGTGCGCCTGTTGACCAGATGATTCAGATTGGTGGTGGTGCTGCTCAGGTTGTAATGCATTTTGTGTTCCTCCGCCGTTGCTGTGCGATCTAATAATAAACATCATTTTTCAGCCGAACACAGAATCGCCGTACTCACCGGTGGTACTGGATCTAATTAAGCTGTGCTGCCATCTGCCAGCAATACTGGCGATCGGGCCCCAGTTTGTTAGTAAAAAAGTTACCCAAACAGTCAAGAAATGTTTTAAGTAATACAGAAACTGTGGTCCCCACATGTTTGCCTGCTTGCCACAATAAACGACACGTAATCTTCCTTTGGCTGGAATCGAGGAGCCTGCCTCTGACACAGGTTCTTTTTATATCTCTGTGTATCTCATGGACATTCGGTCGGTCGGCCGGATTCGAACACGATTGGAACAATGCGTAGGTTTCGGCGCCAAACGTCCCGCACAAAAACATAAAGAAAAGCATTTAACCACCCACCACAAACGACGGGGGACACTCTTGTTATGTGTGCCGGACTATGGTACCATTGAAGAACTGTGGACACTGAGTGGAAAAGGTCCAACTTTTCGGGGTTTTTGGTATGCGCGGTTGTGTGAGGGTCCTGTGAATGGAGGGCGCGCACCGTCGTGGAGAAAAAATAAACGGACCGCTTTTTTAAAAATACCCAACCTTCAAAACACAACGCGCCTTGAAGCTATAGGGCGGTCGGTAACGGTGGCCCAGCCGGGAGCAGCACCCCGGGAGTACGCACATAAACAATATCGTGCCACTATTTATGCGGACCACATAACGCGTTCTCAGACGCTGCCAACATCCCGGCCCACCGGCCATCAAGAAAAAGGGGGAAAATAAAACAATTTTGCGTTGGAAAAATCGTGTCCGTCCGAAGCGCGATCGTGCCCGAAGATGATGGTGTGTTGTTGGGGGTCTCGCGAAAAGGTTGCGCTTCTACTTGTTGTTGATGCCTCCCTACTATTAATAACCTAAAACCAAGAACCAGCGTCCACTGCGACGGAGCGGCTCCCACTCTCGTTCTCGGTCACCTGTACACGGCGGCGGTGCTTCCTACACGAAAAATCGGAAGCACCAAAAACTCGGTGATCTCTCTCTCTCCTTGTGAGCTCTCCAAGGTCCTGTCGGTTCTCTGGTCCTTGAGGGTTCGCGCCAACCCGCTCCGCTCGACGGGGTGCCAATGGTTTTCAGGTGCATAGAGCTGAACCGGATCGCGCGCCGTATGATTGCCGCTGTGAAGGATAATCTTTGAATCATCAACATATGGCCGTTGAATAAAAACGCATACACACAGTCACGTTGGGTTCGACGGTTGATCACGGTGCGCGTCATCGATCGTCGCCATCCGGACGCTGACATCAGACGCTGAATTCGTCCAGCCGGGGTCCAGCCGGTCGGCTTTCAATCGATTATTGGCTCATTTTCATCACCTTTTGGTGACGTAGCCTCTCGCGCAGCGCGGCGTAAAGCGACATTTACGGCCATCCATCGTACAGCGGTGACGAGCGACAGGCGGCCACTGGGCGTCACCACATAAGTGGTGGCCAGCATAAATGCAGGGAAGCCCCCGCCGTGCGAGAAGCACTGACTGACTCTACACACAGGTTACATGAGCCATACGTTTCGCCGTTCGCCATTTAAACCGCGGTGGACGTAACAGCGCCGCGAAGGCAACCCCGGGACCCGGACCTCCGGTACCAGTACACCCTTCTGTCGCGCCCACCACCAAGGCGACCACCTCAATGTCAAGTGCACGCCAAGGGTCGCGCACAGCCCACGGCCAAGCGGCTTTCGCCTTGTCGTGGTGGTTTTGTTTTCATTCAGCTTTTTTTGTTTTGTTTTCGGTTGTGGTGGCGGCGCTGGCGGCGACGGCCGCGGCTGGCCCCGGCCAGCTTGTGATAAAATAAATGGCGTCGCCTGCTTGGCGCTGTGGCGCGTTGCCTTGGAGTGTGACGGGTGGACTACTACGATGATGGGGGGATGGTGGTCGCGCTTTTTATGCTGACGCGAAACGGAATTGATGAGAACGTGCGTGAAAAATGAGCTGCCGTCCGCTTGTGTGTGTGTGTCCGCTGGGTTAATTTGTGCGACGGTTTGTTTACTTTACGTGGGGGGCGGCTTTATTATTCACACCACCACCAACCTGGGGTTAAGAAGGCACGAAACTTTCACTGTGACTTTTGAGGCCTTGCACCAAAACCATCCCGCAGAGTCGAGGGGTCGAGTCTCAATTGTGAGTCATTTGTCATCGACGGACCAGTTCCCGTTATAATTGGTCCGCCTTTATTTTGAAATCCGATGCCGAGCAGCTTCGATTACCGCAAAAAATCACCTTTTTAAGCTCAACCTTCGAAACGCACTCGTAAAACGATCCAAGTAACCCTAGTAGAAACACATGTTTTGAGCATGTCATCAATTTTGAACCGTTTCGCTCGTCCCGCATGGACCATGCGGCCGTGAGTCTGACCTTTTTCGGTCAGCACTCGGTCCGCGCGAACTGCCGAGCCCCATGCGTGTAGGCGTTACCCGGACACCCGGAGCATAGCGCACCGACCACAAATAGTCAAGCAAAAACGGTTGCTGCCAATCGGAGCAGATCAATCAAATCAATTTGGTCCGGAGTCCCCCAAGATTCAGACCGCGGCGGAGTGCGTATCTCTCGCGCCGTCGTATGGTGGAGGCGTGGCACAATGCGTGTGGGCACCACGAATTCTTACTACCCTTACTCCGAAGCGCCGAGTCAAGGGGTTTAAATCGATCGATCGAGCCGGCCTTCGGAATATGACTCCGAACGTGCTCTTCCTGTCAGGGCAGACAGCGGCGGGACAGTTTTGAGTGAGACTGTAAACGTGCGGAACGTGCCCCTTGCTTGGAGCGGCACTCTTGGTGTTTATACGATTATCGGCTCGATGCTGTGTTGCTCACGCGCTTCTTCGTTCCATTGTTGATTCTGTTCCAGAAATCGCAACCCGCACCCGGAGGCAGAGAGACACGAATCTTCTTTCGGCGCGGTTGAATGGTTCCGTTCGCCCGGTTGCTCTGGCACACTGGCGTACTGAGCTGAGCGGCCCCGTTCGGTCGAGGTCGAACCTCGGAGCACACACACAAAGTATCAGGCGTAGACCTCGGACGTGCAGTTGCATCATCACACGCGTCGGCACCGTCCACCAGGAGCAGCATCACCATGCCTGTGTTTCACACAAAGACGATCGAGAGCATCTTGGAGCCGGTGGCCCAGCAGGTAAGAGCTCCGTCGGTTAACATCCCATCCCTGTCCCGTCTCTGAGTTGCCCCTGAGTGCGGCGGGCGCGCGTGTGAAGTGGATTTTATTTTTATTTACCAACAAAATCGACCGCAAACCGGAGCATCAAGTGGCAGGGCGGCAACGAAACACAGCGCGCGCGTGCGCCCCACATTATGCACCCCGTCGTAGCCGGAGGGGGGCTTAAATTTAGCAAAAACATCGTCGCAAACCACCAGCCTGTGAGGATCAGGGCGCGGGATCAGCAGGAGCGCACGATCGATGATGGAGACGAATGATCCCCGACCGTCCCGACGAGATGACGGTCCGATACGGAAAGCGTGCGTGGCGTAACTGATGCGCAAGTGACGGCTCGCGTTCGTGCTGTCCCGTCTCTGGTAACTCTGGTCGCGTTAGCTAACCGACCGACCGCCCTATCCTATTTCATCGGGAGGCAGGCTGTTGGCCCCAACATCCCGGTTGGCTGAAAATAAATGATGAATCATCACGGGTGGACTGTCCCGAATCGGCGGACGGGCCACAGGATCTGCTGCTGGACCGGTGCTACATCACCCTCGAAACGATGATCTATTTCGAACGTGACGTGTGGCGTCAGTCTGGGGTTACGATCATCTTTTACTTGGCCTGGCCTGGCCTGGTCTACACATGCCGTCTGGTGGGATGGAATGACATTCACTTCCGTCCGTCAGCGCGCGTGCACCGCTTGTTTGTGAGTGATTTATTTCGAAACACACATGAGTTTGGTCCGCGGTGTCGTAAGACGGTCCGCGTTTGGATTTGCTGCATTTTATGCGTCTCCTTTTTCTGTGTTATGCAAACGATTTACAGCCCGCCCGGTGGCCGCTGGTCGATTCCTGCTGCAAACTGCTGCGCATTGCAACGAACGTTGTGACCCGCAGACAGCCGATTGTCGGTGGCGAGTGATTAATGGGAATTAAATTAAACACAATCAGCTGCTGGTGGTGCTTCTTGCAACCTTCTTGTCGGACGCGCCACTTTACGGCCCATCGGAGGCGCCTTGTGCACCGGAATTGAGGCCAAATATTGATCGCGGATGAGATGATAGATTTACGCGTTCACCCGACGACCGACTAGGATCGCCGCGGCACCGTTTTGGCCGACGTCCAGCCGGGTGCTGTAGTGCATTTTTAAATTAAAGACGACATGTCGCCGAAAGCCCGGACCCGGCCCGGGCTGCTCTTTTCTGTTTGGCTGCTTCACAACCAAAAACACTATCATTTGTTGGCGTGTGTTTCGGGAAACGTGACCCTCTGCGACTTTCGGTGCCGAGGTGCTGAGAAAAGTACATCGTAGCTTTAATAATAAACATAAGGCGGCCAGGCACCAGGAGTGATGGGAACTGATGTGTTTTGTGTTTCGTTGTCTCACGCAGGTCTCACGGTTGGTCATACTCCACGAGGAAGCGGAAGATGGCAACGCAATGCCGGACCTCAGTCGGCCGGTGCAGGCCGTGTCGCTGGCGGTCACGAATCTGGTGCGCGTGGGCCGCGAAACGATACAGAACTCGGACGACGACATCCTGCGGCAGGACATGCCGTCGTCGTTGACGCGCGTCGAAACGGCCTCGCAGCTGCTCGAGGAGGCCTCGCTGATGCTCCGCTCCGACCCGTTCTCGGGTCCGGCTCGCAAAAAGCTGATCGAGGGTTCGCGGGGTATCCTGCAGGGCACCTCGTCGCTGTTGCTGTGCTTCGACGAGTCGGAGGTGCGCAAAATGGTGCGCGAGTGTAAGCGCGTGCTGGACTACCTGGCCGTCTCGGAGGTGATCGACACGATGGAGGATCTGGTGCAGTTCCTGAAGGATCTCAGCCCGTGCCTGAGCAGGGTGACGCGCGAGGTGAGCGCCCGCGAGAAGGAGCTGACGCACCAGGTGCACAGCGAAATTCTGGTGCGCTGCCTCGAGCAGGTGAAGATCCTCGCCCCGATCCTGATCTGCAGCATGAAGGTGTACATTCTGATCGCGGAGCAGGGCGGCAAGGGGTCGGAGGAGGCGGCCGAGAACCGGAACTACCTGGCGTCGCGCATGAGCGAGGAGATCCAGGAGATCATTCGCGTGCTGCAACTGACGACGTACGACGAGGATCAGAGCGAGCTGGACAATCTGACCGTGCTGAAGAAGATCCACAATGTGATCAACAACAAGATGGAGGCCGCCAACGATTGGCTGCGCAATCCGTACGCGCTGCGCGGTGGCGTCGGCGAGAAGGCACTGCGCCAGATCGTCGAGAATGGGCTGAAGGTGGCCGACCGCTGTCTGCCGCAGGATTCGCACATTCTGCGCAAGCTGGCGGGCGACATTACGGCCATGGCTAACACGCTGTGCGATCTGCGGCAGGACGGCAAGGGAACGACCCCGCAGGCGGACAACATTGCGCGCGACATCCGCGACAAGCTGGGCAGCCTGGAGCAGTCGGTGCTGAACGCGATCATGGGCGTGGATAAGGCGGGCCTGCAGCAAACGGCTCACACCGTCCAGGGGCGACTGGAGCAGGCCTGCCGCTGGCTGCAGAACCCGGCCAAGGACGACCGGGGGTTGGGCGTGCGAGCCATCGCGCTGATTGTGGACGAGGGACGTCGCGTGGCCGACGGGCTCGGTGGTCACCAAAAGTCGGAGATGATGCAGCTGTGCGAAGAGGTGGAACATTTGGCGCACGACTTTTCGCAGCTGTGCGCCAACGGAATGGGTCACACACCGCAGGCGCAGGAAATTGCGCGCCGTCTGAACGAGAAGCTGCACGGTCTGAAGAAGCAGATCCAGGACGCGGTGGTGAGCCGGGTGGTGGAGGACTTCATCGACATCTCGACGCCCCTGAAGCAGTTCATGGAAGCGGTCGCGATGCCGGAGGGAACACCGGGCAGGGATCAGAACTTCAACCAGAAGTCGAACCGGCTGCAGAGCTTCAGCGACCGGGCGTCCAAGACGAGCCGCATGGTGGCGGCCGGTGGCTCCGGGGGCAACAAAAAGCTGGCGGAGGTGCTGCTGGCGTCGGCCAACCAGGTCGACAGTCTCACGCCGCAGCTGGTGTCGGCCGGCCGCATCCGGATGAACTATCCGACGAGCAAGGCGGCCGAGGAGCACCTGAACAACCTGAAGCAACAGTACGCCGACACGATCCTGCGCATGCGGACACTGTGCGATCAGGCGACCGATCCGGCCGACTTTATCGAAGCGTCGGAGAAGCAGATGCAGAAGCACTCGTTCCTGTGCGACGATGCCATCCGCTCGCGGCAACCGCAGAAGATGGTCGACAATACGTCGAGCGAGGCACGCCTCGCCAACCGGGTGCTGCTGGTGGCCAAGCAGGAAGCGGACAATTCGGAAGATCCGGAGTACATTGGGCGGGTGAACGGCGCTTCCGGTCAGCTGCAGGCGTCCATTTCGCCGATGGTGCAGGAGGCAAAGAATGTTTCCACCAACATTGCCGACCCGGTGGCCGCCTCGAACTGGCGCGAAGCGAACAAGGCGCTGCTGCAGAGCGTACGCAACGTTCGCTCGGCCATTACGCACGCACCGGAGGTGCCGGAAATGCCGGACCTGGCCCAGCTACGGCTCGGACAACAGACGAGCGAGGCCGTTCCACCGCCGCGACCTCCGTTGCCGCGCGAAAACGTACCACCGATGCGTCCTCCACCGCCACCGGCCGAGACCGACGACGAGGATGACGTGTTCCAGGGGCACATGCCGCACGCCAACCAACCGATCCTGATGGCCGCCCACGGACTACACCAGGAGGTGCGCCAATGGTCGTCGAAGGACAACGAAATCATTGCCGCCGCGAAACGGATGGCCGTGCTGATGGCTCGCCTCTCGGAGCTGGTCCGGGCCGATTCGAAGGGCAGCAAGCGGGAGCTGATTGCGACGGCCAAGAAGATTGCCGAAGCGTCCGAGGACGTGACGCGGCTGGCGAAGCAGCTGGCCCGCCAGTGCACGGACAAGCGCATCCGCACGAACCTGCTGCAGGTGTGCGAACGCATCCCGACCATCGGCACGCAGCTCAAGATCCTGTCCACGGTGAAAGCCACCATGCTCGGGGCGCAGGGTTCGGAAGAGGACCGCGAGGCCACGGAAATGCTCGTTGGCAATGCGCAAAATCTGATGCAGAGTGTAAGTAGAGCCCGCTGTGGAAGGCGAAGGTGGCCTTTTCATCCTTTTTTTCTGACCCCACACAGGTAAAGGAAACGGTTCGTGCCGCCGAAGGAGCCAGCATCAAGATCCGGTCGGATCAGACGAACCAACGGCTACGCTGGGTACGTCGTCAGCCCTGGTACCAGTACTAGGGCCCCATTCTCTAGTCCCTTGTTTTCCCGAAACACCCGATATTCGGTCACCTCGTTGTGTCACCGCCGTATTGTGTCTAAAAGCATTCGAAATGTACGGAGACTGTTGTGTCGAATTTGTTGGTCCCCCTTTTTGTCCCTCTGTATGTAACACGAAGTGTTTCGTTGGTCTTGGAACAAGCGAACGCGTGGCAACAACACGGAGCAGGAACCGGGCGGAGGTAAGATGTGGTTCGATGGTAAAAACCGGTATACCTTAACGCAACGAAGTGCTTTGTAAAAGTTGTTTTTTGTCGAAAGGAGATTGTTGTTGGTTGTGGGGGCCTCTACAGAGGTTGGCGAAAGCGGCGGAAGTGCAGAACAAATGTTGCCACGGGATTGTTGGCCCAAAGGCCCAAGCAGTGAGGAAAAGTATATAGGGAAAACATGTTGCCAAATATTTTTAACAAAACGAATAATAATAAGCGACAGTTACGGAGGAACTGCGCAATCTTTACTAATCCTAACAGAACCTGCTGTTTTTCGGTAACCCGAGTGTGTGTTTTCTGAACGATTTTAACAAGATTTGACGCGTAGGGAAGAGTTTGACCGGGTGGCGAACAGCTGGATTCGTTGGAACATCGAAACATAAGCTTTAACACACTCATATGGTAAACGGCGCATGTCGAATGTTGGCAGCGAAGAGGTAAGGGCGGAATTGTGAACTGCAGCTTATTTATAAACGAAACGGGAGGGCGAGAATAGTAAGCAAATCGAAAAAAGGTCTAAGGTTGCGTTGAGTTTGCGAAGCGAAGGAAGTCGTTACTAGATAGATGTCAGGCTTTTTAAACTGTCATCCGCCGGAAGCAGAGGGGGCCGTACAAAAATTAACACTCAGAAAGTCCGGCCGCGGCTGTGAGTCGCGTGAGCCCCCCATTTTATTGAGTGTTGTGCTAAAGTACTAATTACCGATAGTAACCAGTTTCACTATAGGATAACAATAATGCGATCGACGGGAGTGGAATTGAACCGTAAGTTTGGTTAAATGTGCGTTTGAAAAAGGTGAACCATAAGGGTCAACAATCTTCCTCTTGTTATGGCTCCTTTTTATTCTTTTAACGGTTGCGTTTCAGTGGTGAGTTTTTGGATGTTTATCGTAAACTGTGCAATATGTTTCAAACAAACTTGTTGTGCTAAAGCAAACACTAAAACACAACCCCTCCTAAGTAACAATCAGCCTCGGTAGGTCTAAGATCGATTTGGTAGTGATAGCAACAATCTTTAACCGGACGTCGTCGGCGTTGGTTTTCTCGTTCTTACTTACAAGCTTACAACTTAGTGAAGTAATGTGAAACACTGAATTCGATTAATACCTATTAAGCGTTACTAGATTGGAAGCGTTTTCGTGTAGCGTGTGTGTTTTCTTGTTCATCGAAATTTATTCCATCAAAGAAACCCATGGAAAATACAAACTAACCTGACGTCGATAGCGCAGCCTGAAAATGGAGCGACCAATCACACACACCCGAATATGATAGATATTTTACAAATAGATTGTTCGCTAATTACAATCAACGCATTTTTGTAGATGAATTTAAGCCCCACTCAACCGATGCAATAGTAGATGATTCAAAGCAAAGGTACGCCGACTAATGGGAAAACCTCAGCAGCACTGCGTAGTGGAATGTGAAAACAAGGCAAGCTAAGGGAGCGTCACTACTTGGCTCTCGGGCCACAAGATATGTATTGCAAAAGGCGCCGGTACAGCAAGCCGCGGAACGCTTACCCTACTCACATGGGCGAGTCGGGATAGATTTGTAACTTATTAACAAGTGCCTATTTATTGTTGTAACACACACACACACACACCAATTATTGACGGAACACTTTTTTCTACCGTTCTCTTTTTTGTCTATGATTTTTCGAAAATGAGAAAATATATATTATAAAAAAGCGAATCGAAATGATCATACACCACGTGTGTCAAGAAAGAAAGCTGTTGTGATATGTCTGCCACGGAACCCGGAACGACACGTTTTGTAACATATCAATAACATGAAGGACTTTAATAAGGCACGTTCGGTAGGTAGTGGTTTGTATAACACAGCTTACGAAATGGAGTGGACTCTTGGAGCAACTCTCGGAGCAACTCTCGGGCCTTATCGCAAGTCGAATAAATGCATCCGTTACCATGGTGATTCTGAATCAGCGGCACAGGCGTGCTGCTTCGACGTCATCGAGATTAAAGTGAAGGAATGATCGTTTCGTTGTGTGCGCCTTCACTGCGATCGAGCTGGCGAATTAGTAGTCGATCACCTTGCGGATACCCGCCAGGCATCGGTGCTTGTCGGGAATGTAGAACGGCTCGAAGACGTGCGGGAACGGTGTGTCCCATCCGGTCACACGCAAGACGGGCGATTCGAGGTGAAGGAAGCACTCCTGCTGTATGGTCGCCGCCAGTTCCGCTCCAAACCCTCCCGTCAGTGGTGCCTCGTGAGCAATCAGAGCACGGCCCGTCTTCTTAACCGACTGCGAAAAACAAAAGCACCGGTCAATGTTGCCCCAATGTTGTGTGCACTACCTTTCTTACATTGCAGACGGTTTCCTTGTCCCACGGAAGGATGGACACTAAATCGATCACCTCGCAGCTCACGTTCATCTGCTTTTGGGCCATATTGGCCACCTCCTGTAGGACGTGAATTTGCGTTCCCCAGCCAATCAGTGTGATGTCCGTTCCGGTGCGCAAAACGTCGGCCTTTCCGATCGGACACTCGAACGCTGCCACTGGCACCTCCTCCACGGCAGCCCGGTACAGAGTTTTCGGTTCAAACACAATGCACGGATCGTTGTCGTTCACGCAGGCCAGCAGCAACCCTTTGGCCTTGTTCGGTCCGCGCGGTACCACCACCTTCAGGCCGGGCGTGTGGGCAAAGTACGCTTCGGGGCTCTGCGAATGGTAGCAGGCACCGTGGCCAACCGCCCCGCACGGAGCACGGAACGTGAGCGAACCGCAGTCGTACAGATTGCCGCTCCGGTACCGATACTTGGCCGCCTCGTTAACGATCTGATCGAACGCCGGAAAGATGTAGTCAGCAAACTGCATCTCAGCGATCGCCTTGGCCCCGGTGTTGGCCACCCCGATCGCGAACCCGGCAATGCCCTGCTCGCACAGGGGCGTATTGAAGACGCGCTCCTTGCCGTACTTCTTCTGCAGTCCCATCGAGCACCGGAACACGCCGCCAAAGGCGACATCTTCACCGAACACCAGCGCCGACTCGTTCTGCTCCAGTGCGATATCCATTGCTTGGTTAATCGCTTGGAACATGTTCATCTTCTGCGTCGGACCCTCGATCGGAGCCTTTGCGTCCGCTTGGTACACGAAGTGCGACGAATGGCGCAGCATCAGCTCCGTGCGGGGAACGTTCTTAAGGCTGCCCGCCACCACGGCCGCCGTTGCTTTTGCCAAAAAGCTCATCTGGACGAAACCCGGGAAACGTGTATTAAATTATGTAATCGTGCACAATCTCCGTTCCCCGTTGGAACCACCGTTGGTTTGGGGAGGAATCAAAGAAGCAGCGGAACTACTTACTATGGCTGGTGCAGAATTTCACAGTAAGGCTGGAGAAACGGCTTTTTGCGGAGGAGATTTTCGTGTGCCAACTAAAAAAAAGTAAAATTTTTAAACTGTTTTTTCATCGAGAAAGTATAAGCTTGACTTGACACTTTTTTGTTTGTTTTTTGTGATTATAGAGACTTTGAGCTGTCATTCGTCTCTTTCTGCCGAGCCACACGGAGCGAAACTGTAATATTACGTAGAAAAATTTTACACTTAATCGGTGCCGAAATGTCGAACGTGTTTACATTGATGTTTCTGGCCCGAGAAAATAGAAATCGAAGGGAGAAATCTGGCCCGAGGAAGGTTGATTTCTGAATAATTAATAGTTTTTATATTTAAAAAAATTACTAGTAAGAACTTACATTAACCTCTGTTTGTAAATAAAGGCTCGGTGTTACGTGTTATGTTATGTTTTAGAGGGTCCGGTGAGCCACAAAGCTTTTGACGGTGGTCACCACGTTGTTATATTTCAGACCTGCCACACGAAGCATAACGGATTTGACACAAAGTTACGAGTTATGCACCGTGTGGCCCAGCAGAAACACTTCCGAACACGACCCGAAGAAAACAACCCGCACATTATTACCTGATATTTCCAACTGCCGAATCTGGGAATGCTCCGGGTTTTAGGTGCAACGGTACAACGGTTTCTTATTTATCTTATTATTATATTCTACTTATTCTTTATTGTATAATTAGTTTCGGTTTTTTGAATAACTATTTTGGATGTTGCAATGCCCGTATTAGTTTTGCTTCAAATTCTTCGTATTCATAATACGGATCTTCACACTGTAGGGAGTAAAATATGGCTTTTAGAATAAGGGGATAGTTTTGTAAAATTATTTTTTTGTTTTTAGTTTTATTCTCCCACCCACAAGTTCGAAAGAATTCTTTGGTTAAAAAGTAATCTATTGAATGTTTAAATAGCCTTTCTCCTTTTTTATGGCTTCTTTTTGGTTCAGCTTCAAGTTTCGTTTGCAGATAATCTGCCATTTCTACTTTAAAATCGTCCTGTGGGACATTCTGCGCTCTTAAGTTCAACATCAACAATTTGCGACGGTCCTCAATCGGCAGAACATCGTCGAGGGTCGACGTGGATGGCTTGTGCTGTGAGGCGCTTGGCGTGGATGGTGTGGCGCGTTGCAGTTTTCTTTTTCGTGTAGGAGGTACTCTCGCATGTGTTGCTGCTGATGTTCTTGCATTTGTTGCGGCGGTTGTTGCTACGACTATTGTTGGAGATGGTGCTGGTTCCTGATAGTCTTCCGCTTCCGTCTCCTCGATATCCGATAAGTCATCTCTGGTATAGTAAACCCGTGTTGCTGTGGATGTTGTTCCTGTTGCTGCTGCTGTTGTTGTTGTTGCTGTTGTGGATGTTGTTCTTGTTGCTGCTGCTGTTGTTGTTGTTGCTGTTGTGGATGTTGTTTCTGTTGCTGCTGCTGTTGTTGTTGTTGCTGTTGTGGATGTTGTTTCTGTTGCTGCTGCTGTTGTTGTTGTTGCTGCTGATCCAGGCTGCTGCCCGCACGCCCGCTTTGCTTTTATTTGCCGGGAATTTAGTAGCTTAAGAGGATGAATCTAAAATTACAAAATTCAACATTAGCGTGCCATCATAAAATGCAGAGTATTTGTATACCTTCTGCAGTACTTTTTGTCTTCTGTATCGCACAGATTCGCGGGTATTAACTAATTCCGATGTATCCATTGCGATTTCCATGATGATTCAACAACAAAACAAAACCATTAACCACGAGAAACACGAGAAACACGAGAAACAACAGAAACCGAAACGGAATGAAAACGTCAAAACGTTACTAGCGGCCGATCCAGTGAGTGCTGTCAGTTGAGTGCTGTCAGTTCGCGCTGAGCATCTAGTAACCTTGTGCAAACGTGCAAATGACAAGTACAGAGTGTGAAAAAAGTCGTCGATTGTGATTGCGAGTTGGTGCGTACGCAAGTTTTAATTGTGCTACCAAATTGAAGCAAGTTTAGCCTCATCTGCCGAAATATTTGTGCTGTGCCAAGCAAATTGCAGTATAATAACGCTGGAGAGGGCCAAATGGCCCAGCCTCTCACAGTGCAATAATAGGTCACCGTCGTCGCACACAGAAACACAAAGAGTAGAGTATGAACTTCTTTTCGACAGAGTGTCCGCAATCGCCTCTTCGTCTGGAAATATTTTCCGACAGAGGAGTGAAAAAGCGAAATAAAAGTTACTCCCACATCCCCCGTTCGTGTGAATGTGTGTTTGCGGTCGTGCAGACGGTTCCAATCGGTGACGGTGCAAAGAATCGGGAGTTTCTATAGGCTAGTGCTCTTTTCGTGAAGAAATCGATTCCGTAGAAAACGTAGCCATCGTGGTGGAGTGCTGCGTCGCAAGAGTTAACTCTGGCCACTACGCACATCCATCGCAGATTAATGCAGGGCCAGAAACGGTGCCACGAAAAACAGTAACTCTTTCCCAGGTTCTCGCTGCGAATGTATCTCAGATTTGATCTACTCCAGTGGCCAGCGATTGTGTGGAGTCGGCCGAAGGAGTTTTAGGCGAAAAGTGCGTTCCCCTTTTTTGCTTCACATTTCAGCACACAGGCTACTGGGATGAAGCGCACGAGTAGTTGGCAGAAAGACAGCAGAGATTGTCACCAGCTCGCGTTCGGCGAAAGTTGATTGTGGTGTGGGCAATGTTTTGTTTACGTTCCCATGCAGCACCGTATGATTAAAGCGAAGAGAATTAGCCACCCGACCCCCCGAAAGCCCACCCCACCCGAGAGCCATCGGCGCCATCCTTCGTCCGAGCGGGAGGGTGCGGGGAGGGAAAATTGTTTTCTCTTCCTTGACGTTTTATCTCTTTCTCTGTGCCTTTGTGTGTTAGTACGACCGAGGGACCAACGTATCTGTGTGTTGGTGTTTGCTTTCAGTTTCTCGGGGGTGGTGTTGGGTGAACGCTTCACTGCCTCCTGTTTCGTTCTCGCTCTGACGGAGTGAGCAAACAGAGAAGGAGCGTAGTAGCTATCGGGGCGGTGTGCTCTTAGAACATCTGATCGTCAACAACGGGGCTCAGTAGGCTTCGTTCGGGGAATTCGTTCAGTTCAGCCAGCCACAGAGTGCGCGCCTCTGCTCTTCGCTAATCCGCAACGTTCCGTAACTAAATTCGGTGTAATTTTCCAGTTTTTCCTCTTCGCGTGCCCACACAGAAGAGTTCAGTTTTCCAAAGCAATCATACGGGCAGCGGCGTATTGTGGAAAAAGATGAACTCAGTGCACTAGGGTGGAGCGAAGAGCCGACACACACACGGGGACGCTTCCTCGGCGCTAACTAAGATGATGGTCGACAACTATGAGTCCGCCGGATACACGTTCTACTCCAAGTTCGATTCCGGCAACCTGGGCAAAGTCGAGCTGGTGCGCTGCTGCGAAGGTAGGTCGGGTGGTGGTGATGCAAAAGTATGTTTCCGTTTTTCGTAGCGCCTGTCCGTGCGACACACGTGTCCGTGTCCACCACTTTCTACTGTTGCCGGGGCGAGAAACTAGAAATTCTACATTCCGTCGTCGTCCGAATATAGAAGAATCTGCCTCGACCTTGCCGAGCGACCGACCAAACGAATGAAAGCAAAACAGCGACATTTCGAGGTGGTGCCAGTCCGAGCGCCGGGTTTATGTTCTTCCTGGTGCAACCCCTTGGCGCGGGATGCCTTAGTGCTCGTTGGCGGCGCTTGGTATTACATAAACCTTTCACTCGCCGAGCGGTGCGCTGATTTTATTGACCTTTTTTTTCCCCCCGGGGGGGAGTGTTGTTGTTAGCTTGGCGTGCTTTTCACCGTCGACCGTCGTTGTGTCGTACAAGAATATGTAATATTTATTTTTGGGACACAGCCCATCCGCGCCGTTCTTTGTGCCGCGGTGTGTTCTGAGCGAGAACGGACTTTCAAGTTTACGGGCGGAGGCTAACTTTGGGCGCCGCGTAGATCCTTCTAACACATGAACCGAAAAGTGAGGGGTCTAAGAAAGAAAATGGTTTTTCAAAGTTGCTCCATCAAGAGCCACGCTATTTTTTGCATCTAAGTAGGCCTGAGTTTCTCAGCGATAAGCTCTTCATTCGAGTGAACTTTGAACAGAGCTTCCTCATAGTAAAATGTGCATGCAATATGAAGTAAGGGTAACGCCATTTGTGTGTTAGGCCCTAGACTTTCCAGCCCATGTGTTATCAATCGATTGTGTGAATGCTTTTGCTTTTGCTCCTAATTTCTTGCCAGACAGCAGAGCAGCATGCTGATCACAGCAAGCTCCGCGGGTGCGTTAGCCAGAAGGGCAGGGCTACTGGTGATAAAAGCCTACTCTGCTCTCGGTGGACGAAAGTTAAATCGATCATATCGTGGCACAAAATCAACAAACCTTCGCCTCGCCGTCGTCGCCGCCTTCGACGATTTGTCAAAATCTGGGCATTAGGGTTAGCACCACCATGGCGTGGCGCGCTGCATGTACCCCTTGTGGGTTAGAAACCCTGTGCCTCAAATAAAAATAATAACCCAATTCTTTCGCTTTTCGACGTTTCCTTTTTTTGGACGACGACGCCAGGTCTCGGCATCGTTGGCAGCAACACCGTATCGAGTGGCCCGATTGGCGCGGGCGGACCAGCAGCAGTAGGTGGCTCGAATGTCGTCGGCGGCGGCGTTCCCATTATCGGTCAGACCTCCATCGGGGGCAGCAGCAGCAGTGCGTCAGCGATCGTAGCAGCAACCCTCGGGGTCGGTTTGCAGCAGCATGGCGGCGGCGGCCACACCGCCCACAGTGGTGTGCCTCAAGGCGGTGGTCTTGGACTTCCGATACCGTCGCCGACGCCGCACGCAACCGAAAATCCGCTGGTGGAGGTAGAATTCAACCTCTGGACACGGCCCGACTGCGCCGGGACACCGTACGAAAATCAGAACCGCACCTGGTTCCACTTTGCCGTGACCGGCGGCCGACCGAATCAGATCGTAAAGTTTAACGTGATGAACCTCAACAAACAGGCCAAGTTGTTCAGCCAGGGCATGCACCCGGTCATGAAGGTGGGACCGAATGGCCGCTGGGAACGGATTAAGGATAAACCATCGTACTCGGTGAGTGGCGTAGCACCGGCCAGCTCGGTGGCTCGGGTTGCGACTCCAGCTTATTGATTGATTGTGTCTTTCCCAGATCACCAACGATGTCTTCTACATTTCGTTCCTTCACAAAGCGCCGGAGGTTGGTGCGGAACAGACACGGATCTACTACGCGTTCACGTTCCCGTTCACCTACACGGAGCTGCTGGACCAGCTGGCCACGTTCGATCGGAAGTTTGGCCGGCACCCGTTCGAGCTGAACAAAATGGCGTACGATGTGTCGCAAAAGTACGAAACCGCGGTGACCGGTACCGCGAGCGGTGCTTCCATGTCCACCACGGAGGGCGTCAAACAGCGACGGAAGGGAAAACTGTCCAAAACGGAACGCATCGATCGCACCAGCCCGGAATCGTTCGATGATACGGCTCGCGATGGTACGACCGGCCTCGTGGTTGCTGCAAAGCCACCGCCAGTGTCGCTGTCACCGGAAGGGAAGCCACCACCGGCCGCATCCGGTGTCGGGATGGTGATCGACGACAACACCTCCGAGTCGATGCAGCAAATAACGAATCTAGTGAATAAGGTGAAAATAGAGTTACCGCAACAGGGCACAACGGAGGGCGCGGTTCCGGCCCCGGTCAAACAAGTGGCCTCAACACCGGGATCGGCATCGCTCAGCAAGCTCAAGTTACCGTCGTTCCATCAGCAACTAAGTACCAGCGGCAGCACTGCTCCGTCGGCGACGACACTGCCCACTGACGAGGACCCTGGGAAGGGTGACCTGCGGGACGAGATTTACTACTGCCGCGAGCTGCTCACGCACTCGGTCGAAGGGCGCCGGATCGAGCTGCTTACGATCAGCTCGTTCCACGGTATTCAAACGGTGCGCGAGCCGCGCCTTCGCAACCTGTTTCCGGACGATCAAGCCCAGCGCTGCCATACGTTTAGGGAGAAGAAGATTGTGTTTATCTCATCGCGCGTCCACCCGGGCGAAACACCGGCCAGCTTCGTGCTGAACGGCTTCCTCTCGATGCTGCTCGACCGCAAGAGCATCATCTCGCAGACGCTCCGACGGATGTACGTGTTCAAGGTGATCCCGTTCCTCAACCCGGACGGTGTGTATAACGGGCTGTACCGGTCCGACACCCGGGGCCACAACCTGAACCGCGTGTATTTGGGCCCGTGCCACGAAACGCAACCGGCCATCTACGCGGCCCGAAAACTCATCAGGTACCTTCGGCTCAGTTCCCTTTCCCTGGATCGCTGTGATTGATTATGTCCCTTTTTCAGATACTATCACCTCGGCGTGGACGAAGTGGAACCGTATGAGTTGGAAAGGGAAAAGAAAAGCTCTTCACCACCGAAAGTGGAATCTTCCGCGGAATCGGTCATCGATTCAGCTGATCTTTGTCTCGCTGAGTCCTCGGATGCTGCTGCGAATACTGGTGCAGCACCAGCAGCGGACGCGGCGGCGACAGTGAAGAAAGGTAGACCCAAAATCCCACTGATGGTTGCGGGGCGTGCGGCCAGCATCAGCACTAGCAGCACGGCGTCAAACGTCACTGCCACTGCCACTAACAACAACAACAACAACCAGCAAGGCCACAACCGAACTACTAACACACACGATCACAAAACTAAACTGCCCGCACTAACAACAACAACAGCAGCGACGCACTCCGGTCCTTCGGACACAGGGGCCACCACTTCCGGCGCGCCACCGAAACGGCTCTCCCCATCCGCCCTTTCGCTGACGGATGGCGGATCGCGTAAGCGACGCACGGGGCCTCGGAATCCTGGCACTGGCAGCGAGCGGTCAATCATTGCTTTCGCGTCCCCCTCGATTACGGCCGGCATTGCGGCGGCTTCCTCTTCCTCTTCGTCTTCTTTCGTCGTGCCACAGCAACAACGACACGGCACCACCAGCACGGCACCATCACCGTCCGCGTCGTCGTCCTCGTGGTCCGATAAGTTGTTTGGTAAACTGCTTCGCCGCCGACGCTCGAAGGCGGCGGCAGGTGAAGCGGCCACTGGAACGCTGTCTCCGATAGCCCAGGCACTGCCCCGACCGGTCACTCTGCTTCCGGTCGTCGAGGAGGGCTCGATCGACACGGCACCGCCACCGGCCCATGTGTCCCCATTAACCGATGGTACGCCAGCAGTGGCGCTAGTTCCTTTTTTCTAGACTGCATGCTTCAACCGGTCATCAATCATCGCAAGCCGCCGCAAACTTGACCGCTGCTGCATCTCACGCACTTTACACACAGACACACACAGACACACATACAGATTAACTTCCATTGCATGGCCATACGCATCCCGGACGTCAGATCACCAACCGCTTGCTAATGCGTGTTTCTTTTCAGAGTCGGATTGCGTCGAGCAGGACAACACACCACCGGCGTCGGATTCTGGGTTTAGCGAAGCGAGCACCGCGTCCTCGTCGAAGGTGGTCACCATGTGCAGTATTTCGTCGGCTGGCAGTACGTCTCCGGAGGCCACTTCCGTTGTTACAAGCCAAACGCCAGACAGCCAACCGGAACCGGAAGATGCCGGTGCTACGACGACGACGACGGTGGCGGTGCCACCGACACTTATGGTGGCCGCCGCAACGGCTGCCGCTCTCGTGACCACGGCGCCCCCGTTGGCCCCGACGAAAGCTTTCACCGAGAAGCTAATCCCCGAGCTGAACCCAGTCGTCGTGAGCGATCCGAGCCGATCATCGTCGGCCGCGATCGTGCCGCGCAGTTCCTCCAGCCTCAGCATGGTCAGCAGTGGAAGCAATAAAAAATCCATCACTGCCACGGGCAAGGGGGCCGGGAAAGGGTCATTCCATCACAAGCAGCAGCAGGGCGGTCACTTGCTGAATAAACCACAGTTCATCGGTGTGACCCCCGGCAGTGCCCTAAAGTTAAGGGAGTATCTCATGCAGCCGCTACATCATCACCACCATCATCACCATCACCATCATCACCATCATCATCCGGGTGGTGCGGCGGCGGCAGCGGGAGGCGGCACAGTGGCCTCCGGAATGGTGCCGGCCGCTGGTCAGGGTGGGAAGTTTGCACTGGGAGGCAGCACCAGCACCAAAAAGGCAGTGCAGTCCTCCTCCGGTAAAGTCCAGTCGTCGTCGAATGCTTCGTGCTCGTCCGCTTCATCGCTCGCTGGCCGCACGGTCGGGGAACGGATTCTGGGTGATGCCACCGGGGGAAAGAATCGGCCGCAGACGCCCCAGCAGCAGCAGGGGCAGGGCCCGGTGGTGGTGGGACCACCGAGTCACCACTATCGGTCGCATCGGAACGAGTACCTCAATCCGGGCGGTGGCGGTGGACCACCGCTGTTGCAGCGGAGTCTCAACATCAGTCTCGATTTTCTGGCCCAGCTGGACGAGCGCAACGATCGGGTGGTGTACGAGGACCGCAGCAATCTGTTCATGTACCTCGATCTGCACGGGCACGCCTCGAAGAAGGGCGTGTTTATGTACGGCAACCATCTGCCCAGCACGGTCGAGGCGGTCGAGTGTATGCTGCTGCCGCGGCTGATGAGCCTCAACTCGGCGCACTTTCACTTTGACGCGTGCAACTTTAGCGAGCGCAACATGTACTACAAGTAAGTGCTGCGAGGGTCCTTCCGGTTGGACACATGGATGTGATGTGTGTGTCCCTTTTTTCGCGCACAGGGGAAAGCGTGACGGACTGTCGAAGGAGGGCTCCGGCCGGGTGGCGGTCTACAAGTGTACCGGGCTGATCAAAAGCTATACGCTCGAGTGTAACTACAACACCGGCAAGTGTGTCAACATTTTGCCCCCGCGCGGCAAGGAGATTGTGGCCAAAGCGACCCACACCCTCGTCCCACCGAAGTACACGCCGGGGGTCTTCGAAGAGGTCAGTACTTCACGCGGGCCACAGACACACTCTGATCTCTTCTAATCAACTCTTTCGTCCTTTACTTACTGACATGTGGCGACAATAGGTTGGCAAAGCCCTCGGACCGTCGATACTGGATTTGACCAACTCGAACCCGCTGTCGCGGTTACCGAACTGCGAGTTCCGTACGCTGCAGGGCCTGCGGAATGCGCTGCGCATCGAGATCGAGCGTGGCTCGTCGAAGGCTCGCGTCACCAATAAGGTAATCTGTTGTCCACGGGCGGCCCTACTGTTTGCCGACGCGCTCCAGCACCACAACCAGCTACTGCATCATCCACATCATCATCACCAGCAGCAGCAGCAGCAGCACCAGGTCGCTTGAAGGCGCGGTCTCCTGTCCTTCTTCCCTCTGTTGGTCTGGGCATACAAATATGAACTTGAATCTAGCGCTGCTAGAGTTTCAATATGTTTCCTGTTCACAAGTTTTCCATTTCATTAAGCGTAAAAAAAGCATTCGAGTTTCATATTTGTAGAGCCCATTGGTTACTTTGATTACTTTTGTGTTCCACTCTTACTTTCTTACTGATTATTATCGTTTCTTTGTTCATTTTTTTATGTTCTCTTTTTTCGGGGTGGTTGTTGATTTTGTGCATTTCTTTCTGCTCTTCTCTTATTTTCTCAGTTTGGTGACATTATAAGTTACGATTGGTTGTAGCAAGTAGCAAGCAAAGCAGGCCCTCGCTGTCGCTTATCGTCTGCCTTCTCTATACTGTCGCTTCACACACTACTACTACTACTATTACTAACTAGGGGAAAATGGTCGTTGCTGCTGCTGCTGCTGCTGGTGCTGACCGACCGACCCGACGGAGGGTATCCCATGGAAACCCTCCACTACTCGCGGTCTCCCGAGATGTGCTCACCTTTTGTTTTCCCGGTGGAAGTGCCTTTCCCCTTACTAAAACGATTACCAAAAAGCCACTGCCAGCCCCGCGGGTGTCTAGTAGCCATTGCCCCGGACGATGTTGCTGCCTGTGCTGCGCGCTGAAGTGGAGATGATGGAAAGATGAGTCTAACGAAAATCAATTGTCAACCGTGTTGTAACGACTTTTGTTTAGTTTGTTTTCCGTTTTCCTGCGACAGAAAGAGTAATACAAGAGAAGAAAAAGAAAAAAAATCGAAAACAGGTGCCAGAAAGCCATTCATTACATCGAACGAAGAAGGATGCAGAAGCAGGGCAGGGTTCAGTTAATAAAATATCTTCCTTTCGGTTTGGTCCTGGGGTGGTTGTTCTCCTTTTGTTTGTTTGATTGTGCGGTTGCGTAGCGGTAGGTGGCCATCTCGTTTCTATTCTGTACTCCCCCCGGCCTTGTTCGGTGTCTATAATTCTGTGGATTGTGTGTGGTTTTTCCGCAGGGGTATGTATCCGTTCGACGCGTTCGTTCCTTCATCAGAGCATACCGTGGGCATATAGTAGGCCGTTTCACACACACTCCTCTCATTTCACGCTCATTCATACAATGTTCATTTTTCTCTCCCTTTTTGGTTCCGTGTGCCCGTCACTTGCCCGTGCCCGCCAACAAACGCAAAAACGCGGTTCCGCGGTTCTAGGGACCGAAGGCGCACTCGAAACGGCTCGCCAATCAGCTGTCCAGCTCGATCGAGATCGCGGCGAAGGAGAACGCCATCCAGTGGGTGACGGCCGGACCGCTGACCGGTGGGCAACCGCTGCCCGGTGTGGTGACCGGCTCCGGCGGAAACACCGGTGTCGTCACCATCGCCAGCAGTCCGGTGGTCGTCGCCGGCGGAACAATGGCCCTAAAGGTGGTAACTGGCGCTAGCGGCGACGATACCGGCGCCATCCTGACAGCCGCGATCGGTGGCGGCACTGCATCGACCCAACCGGTGGCGGCAGCGGCGGTAGTTGGTCGCACCTTCCTGAAGGGCGCCTCGGTTAAGGGAGGCAAAATCTCCCGCAAGGGTGGCGCCTTTGGGAAGAAGAAACAGAAAGTGCTCTGCGATGTCGGTGCCGCAACCGGCAGCGGTGGTAATGGCGGCAACGGCAAGAAGCTGCAGGAACTGGTGGTGCTGCGAGGCAACAACAAGGATCAACAGCAAGTTCCTCCGTCGGCACAGCAGCAAGTGGTGGTGCCCCGCAAGAAGATCAAAGTGTCCACCGGTGCCGGTGCCGGGGTGGGAGGAAACGGTCCCCCCGGTGGTGGTGGTGGCGGTCTACCCAGCAGTGCGCTGGAGTTGTGCTTCAAGGGAACTCTGCACGGTGTCGGTGGTGGCGTGGTGGCATCGAGCTCATTGCCCAACTGTAGCGTGGCCGCCCTTACCGCGGCCGAACTTGGTGGTGCCGTGGCGAAGAAGGTGAAATCGGAAACGGTACTGTTCGACGCGGACGATATGCTGTGTGACGATGGCTTCGTCGACGCCGCACTGCCGTGCTGTTCCCATGGTACGGCCACTTCCCGGCTGGTGGCGTCCGTCGCAACGGCGACCACGCCCCCCGACCATGAGGTGCTGCTGATCGGTGGAGCCGCATCTCAACCGATCGACGGTGGTGGCACGGGCAGTGACAGTGGCGGAAGCGGCAGCAAATCGGGTGCTGTCATCGTCGGTGCATCGCTCAAGCCGAAACCATCCAAGTTGGCCAAATCGACCAAATCGGGCAGCAGTGATGCGAGCAAGAAGCTACTGAAGAAGAAACGGTCCCTCAAGTCGGACAGTACCGGGCTGAAGCGGAAGAAGACGCGCATCAAGCCGTCGCTCACCTAGCGAAGGAGGCGCTGCTAATCCGTCTCTGGCCGCCGTCTTCCTTGATTTGATTACCGAGTATTAACAGAGAGAGAGAGAGAGAGAGAGAGAGAGAGTGGCCAACGGAGGTGATGCCAACGACGATCCGCGATCGGTCGCTGGTGGGTCTCGCGCAATAGAGGATTTATTTTACTAAAAACACACAACAGAGAGAGAGAGAGAGAAGAAGGAAGACCCCGTTTGGTCTCGGGTTGTTGTTGTTGTTGTGTTGGGCGTGTGATATTTTGTACTCGTATTTACTATAAACAAACACACAGCTTTTAGTTGTAAGCCATATGACGGATGTTTTGCTTTTACGCGCCACCACGCTTAGTGTGATTATTTGCTTTATTTGCGTTGCATTATGGATAATATGAACCGGAAGTGAGGTTGTAGGTTGTTGGTTTGTTGAAGCAAAAGGAGGAAGAGGAAAAGGACACCCTGCAAAAGATTTCGTTTTCCCCGCATTTCGATTTTATTTCATTTGTTTTAAACACGCAAACGATGAACACGGAAGGAAGTTGAGACGTTTTCAGGCCGCGACCTGAATGCCCCGATATCTGGCAGTGCTCCTCCTCTCTATTTGGACCGTTAAACCCCATTCAAACGTAGACAGCCTGATATCCAGCGTTCGACTAGGTGCCCGCCTGAATGAGCAACTGAAAGAAAGAATGAGAGAGAGAGAAGTGGCTCAAAAGGACTCGCAAGCAAATGCATTGTTTGGGGATTGTCGTGGTGCACCGGGAACGGATTTAAATTATTCTCTCGCGTAGATACGCTAGTGTGCCTAGTGTTTTGGAATTGGTTTTGTCGAGGAAAAAGAAAACATAACAAAAACGATCACCACTGCGCGCTGCTTGCTTGGATAGTCCTGAGTAGTAGTAATGCAACTAACACACTTAAACAACCACCGCGCAATGGGCTCACGAACAGAGTAGGTCCTGTCTCGAAGGACAAGCTTAGCAACGATTCGTATAGAAAAGACTTGAACAAACGTGATAGAGAGGGACGCAGAGAGATGGCGAGAGAGAGAGAGAGAGAGAGAGAGAGCAGTAAAAGTGCGAAATATTATATCACCAACCACAAAATGGTAACAATAAACAATTCAAAATACCACAGCCTTTTTCTCTCTTTATTTGAAAAGAATGCAAAATGGCGCAAAACAGCCAAATTTTCAAAAACTTTTGTATAAAACTTTGTATGCAACATTGCATACACATTTGGGAAGGCAAAACTTGCATGCAAAGTTGCGTGAAACATTGCATGCAAGTCACAGGTCTGCGACACGTCGAGAAGAAAAACGGAAGTAGCGTTTTCCCACATGTTTTCCTGGAAGCTTCCGACGGAAACTGTTTTTTTTCTTGCCTTGCTACGAGTCTTACCTTACTGTCCTCACCCATTCCTCGGCGCCGGCGATGGCCGCTGGTGGTGGCCCGGACCGCCACAGACTCCTGTTCCATTGTTCGTCGTTGGGTGCTCGATCTTGAGTAATCCCAGAACATCTTGTTCGATGCTCCTTGTCCGTTGGGAAGAGAAAGAAGAAACTAAATAAAAAAAATTACATGACCTACATTATTTTCCATAAAAAATGGAATGAATGAACCTTTCGAATAAAAGTTCAAGCATCAAAAAATATTCAAACGTTTTTTAAATAACCAAATGAAAAAAAATATCTCTCGTGAACCACCCTGTATTTGAGGCCGTATGCCGTTCTCCCCTCGAAATATAGAAATTGATGGTCAGTGTAGTAATTAACGCCAGTCACGCAATGTAAAACACAGACCAAAAAACGGTACCACAAAAACAAGGAGTGTCCCTCATCGGAAACTAAAACGTAAACGAATTTTGAGGTTACAAAAATTCGAAAGACAAGCAATCCGCAAGGGAATACGACTACGCACTATTGGGAAAAGGCGGTAATACAATGTCTTAAGGATTTCCCTCCCGTTACATTTCCTTAAAATAGATAAGTTGACTAATCCGAAGTTTTGAGTGGTCTTCGAACCACAATGTACCCATATCATTGGTAAGCCAGAGATAAATAAATAGGTAACATATTCATCCTTTATTCCAACAATTGAATCCACGTAATGCGTGTTATGCAAAGCAAATAAAAGTAATTTTTAAAAACTCGTAGATACTTCCTAAAACCACTCATGTCCACCTGCTTAATTCAAATTCCCCATAGTGTGGCGGTGGCGCGTTCATTCGTCCTGACGCGTGCGCGAAACTTGAAATGAACACCACCGACCCTTGGTCGGTGAGAATCCGAAGTTATTAGTTCAGTTGCTTTTTTGACGCGAAAGGGTTTGTTCTCACATACGGCGGCTCATCTCTCACACGCGCTGATGAGAACGCGCGCGATCGGATATCGGATTAGTGAGTCGAGTGATCAGTAAGGCAGTGTTTTGAGCTAATGTTGTGGTGGTTGTTTTGATTGCAAACAAAACCAGGTAACCAACCAAATCGTAAATTTCGCTCTCCAAAAGCGTGACACGTTTGCTTACAGTGCATCGTTTTTGCAGGTTTCCCTAGCAACGGCCCAGCGCCAACACCTGAAACACAGGGGCGTAAACACGTAGCACTGGGTGGACTGTGCGGACTCTTGCGAGGGACAAACAAGGCCATTAATCGAGAAATAATGAAGCATCTAATGGTAGGCGTTGCCTTCCTGATGGTTTCCGTGGACATTGGTAAGTTGCTGAGCTTCGCACTACGCCAAAGAAAGTGTTAAGTTGTTTGCAGAACTGGCTCTGTGAGAAGGTTAATTGATGAGTGAGACTCGCCCCGTGAGATGTTCGCACGATCGCCGTGAGATCGTTCGGCAGTGTTGCCAGGGCAACGGAACCGTCCTCTTTTCTCCTGTCAAAACAAAAGGATTTAAACGGACCAACAACGAACTATCTCGAAGCGCTGCACTTTCCGTTGTTCGAGGAAATTGACCAGCGCTTTCATTTACCGTCAATATCCGCCCGGTGCAATTCAATTGACTTGGTCCGCAAGGCGGAGAATGTTCTTTGTGCGCTCGCTTATCGTTGCACTTCCACCTCAACGGTCAATCACCACACGGTCGAGTTCCGTTCCGGCGCAAGATAGACGGTAAAGGATATTATGTGCCGATCCGAGCATTTTCCGTGTCAACAAGTGTACACACACACACACACACTTTATGTAAATCGGTTGCAGACACGGGAATGTGAAATAGTCTCCCGAAACGCCTGTGGATGTTCACAGTTTTGTTTGACTTTCAGTGCTCACGCCACCCTCCGGAGCATATATTTGTTCTCTGCCCGGTCTCGGAATCATCCGTGCGAACCGTTTTCAACAAACAGACGTTAAATCATATTCCAGCTCGTAGAAGAAGGGCCGTCGCTTTGATTCTTTTTGGTCCACTTCACCACAAGCGCCCAAGAAGGATAGGGGTTCCGGTACAGCGAAAACGGCGCACCAGGAGTTCAAGAGTGTTCTTCGGTCACTTAATCGAAGTCCCATCACTCGAGTGCCTTCTTCGCACCGGATGAAGGTAGGGATTCGAGAGAATCGATCTCGAATCCTCTCGACTCCTCGAGGCTCTTTAATGGAAATTCCATTTGTTTTAATTCACTGGTTCGGGCGACAGAGATGGAGAGCGAGAGCGTGACCGGGGCTAAGCATGGTGAGCAAATGTATTGGGCTGATTAAATCTGCATTAAATTTGCGTAAAATACGACTGCCGGTGACGGTGACGACGGGCGAAAAAACGCCTACCTCCTTGTGGCTTTTTGAGATAAGAGGAACATTGTGGATCTGGCCGGTTGGCGGCATGCGGAAGCCCCTTATCTCGTCCTTACGCCTTGTTGGTTTCCGGTTGCACGCCTCTGTCTCACATTCGTCGCTGAATCCTTTTTGTCTCACATTACTACGCTTCCGAAAAGCACCCTTTTCCGTATCCATTAAAATAATTATCTCGCCGTTGGGTGAGCTTGTGCTGCAGACACGAAAGAGAAAGGCAATATCGTGATGGGTGCGTAATGTAGCGGAATATTGTCACCACTTGGAGTGATGGAAAATAAATCCCCGCGAACTCTGAGAGATGATTCCGACCGGTTCAGGATCGGTCGGGCGGCAACACACCTCTTACGCTGATTGCTGCTAATGAATCGCGTCGTTACCCATTTTCTCGCACAGCTACGGCCATCAGCTGCTACGTATGCAATACGACCGACTCGACGACGCCATTTCAGTGCAGCGAATGGTTCGAACGGTTCGACAGGCCCGACCTGAAACCGGTGGACTGTTCGAACGTTTACGGGGCCAAGTTTTGCATCAAGCACGTTGGCCGCTTCGAAGGTACGAACCACACAACGCTAACACCGCTAACCGAGCGATGATAACGGGGCAGAGTTAACCAAAATAATACACTAAAACAAGAAGGGGAACGGAGAGCTGTATTTATCTGTAACATACTAACCCCTGATGGTGGTTCCAATCGCAGCAACCAACTCACGCGCTTCACCCATCGCAGTAACCTTTGGTCCGGTTCAAAATTTAACACACTAAGTTAGCGAATAACACACCGTAACTACCGTTTTCCTGTGTAACCATTCATTCGGCAACTCCTTTCAGCAAGCGGCATCCTCTGCTACCAGTGCTCGTCCGCGGACTCCATGTTCTGCTCGGACGTGCTGGTCGCGGACGAGGCGTCCCCCTTCAAACCGGAACCGTGTGATCACGTGTTCGAGGCAGAATACTGCATCAAGTCAACGGCAATGCATGGTTCGGTTTGGCTCGTTTCCACCATATTCCATTGGTGTTTTTAGTGTGTCGATGCATGCGTTTACTACTTATTTTTTAAACCTCCGTTTCGTTAATCCTTCACGCACATTTTTCTGCACGCTCGCTTTAACACCAGCACACCAATTAACACACACGATTGATGTTGTCTACTGACAAACGCGCGATGGTGGCTTTGATTGAAACGGGACTTCTTCATGATTTCAGACGGAATCGGTGCCAAGCGGTACTGCTCGTCGCGCGATCTGGGCAACTACTGTAACTACGTGCGGAACCCGGGCGACCAGATCGAGTACCGGTCGTGCATTTTCACCTGCGGCAGCGACGGATGCAACGGCGCACCATCATCCCGTTCGCTGGCCGCATCGCTCGTGAGCCTTGTGGTGCTACAAGTGACGACCCGCCTGTGGATCGGTGCTGCAGCCATAAATTAAATCAACCACTGTCAGCGAATGCTGACGGCGATCGTAGTAACCTCGTAGATTAAGTTTAGGTTAAAACCTTCCTTTCTTATTCCGTCCTGTTTGAGCTGTTCCGAGAGTCCATAATGTAACATAAGATTTTTTAAATAAAACTTGACGATACATACGATTCGCGCATTCTTTTTAATACACTCACCGCCATCACCGGCGGCATCGTTCTTTCCACTCAAAGAAGGGCAACTTCGTGGGCGTACGGTCTTCTGCTGGATTATTCCATCTGACGGCGGATAAAATGTGAAGCGAGTTGTTTCACGTGATAGCAGCGTTTGCTTTTTTTATTTATGCGCGCGTTACACAGCAGCGTCTGTGATAAATGTCCTGCCTTCGTCATTTTTTCTTGTTAGCCTTCTGTAGTAGCAGCGCCTACTAGTCCTCTGTCACTTTCACCATCGCCTATTGACGTTGTTGAAGTTGAAGTTAAATAATGTGTCAATGTCTTTAACTGTTTGTTAAGCCTAGAACTTTGCATTGCCGAATGCCTGTGTTTAAAAGCCGTTCATAAGCCGCAGGTCCATCGGAACCGTGACACCACGGCCCGCACCTGCGTATATTTTTATTTTCCACCCAACAATGTTGCACCCTGTGAGATGTAAATGCTTCCCAAGATAATACGACGCCGCCGCTACTGCTGGGCATCAAGCTGTAGCGGCCTTTTTGGCCCACTCGTCCGGCGCTTGGGTTCTTCAGAGAGGGTGCAGTATGTCGGAGTAGCAGTAGCACAGCATATTGATTGATAGTAGGAGCAGTATAAATATAGTGGATTGGTTCGGATAGCGTTTGGCGCGTAGCATTTATCGGCGTTATCGCTGGATGGTTTCCTCGTAGGGTTAGAAAAATGCGGCACTATTGTCTGAGCAATTCTCGCCAGCGTAAGCAGAGCAGCCAGAAGGCGATAAGAAGCGCTGCGCGCGCGCGATAAGCAGTTCAATATACGATCCCCGGCAGACGAGTGTCCTCACCTATCGGTACCGGTTCCCGGCACCCGGTACAAAGTTTAAGTGTCTAAATGCGCGTAAATGCCCCGTTATTATGCGCCTTTCCCGTTTCGGCAACTTTTCGGCAAATCGACCGAAATAGTGCTCCACACGGCGCGAGGGGCGCGTTTTGGGACGGCTGTTCTCTTCGTTTCTTTTATCTTTTGTCCTGTAGTCACGTATTGGTAACTGTTTAGATATTTTGTTCGATTATGTTTATGCGGCCCGCCGGGCTGCCTGTTGTGTTTCTTAACGGCTATCGTGTCTTCCTGTTCCCGATTCCTAAACATAAATACGCTACGACGACGTTACACCTAATCGCGCTTGTCCTTTCCGGGTCCATCCGGGGACACACAAATCGTTCCGGGGCCCTTGCGCCCTCGACACACAAGTAGAAATTAATCACAATCCAATCACAATGTGGTCACAAAGCGACATCAAATAGAGCAGCTGGAGCCCGCGCGGCGGCTGAAAAGTATGAAATTGTGTCTGCGGAGACACTACTTTTCCATCGGATGCCTTCTCATTGTGCGTGGCGATCGGTCGGTCCTTCTCGCTCGGCCCGGACCGGCCCACCCGACTGTGACGTTACTCTACTACTGGCAGTGTTTCAGCTGCTGCTGCAACCGTTTCACTTCCGCCTCGAGCTCGCGGACACGCTTCTCGGAACCGTTCAGCGATTTGCGCAGACTCTTGATCTCGTCCGCTTGCTTGCTGAATGCTTTCCGCAACTGGAAAGGAGGCGCACAGGAGTGTAAGGAAAACGGATGGCAACGGCAACAGAACTCGCGCACACTTACCTCATTTTCCGAGTTCAGCAGGTTGATGTTTTCGAGCGAACTGTTGCGGGAACTGTTGCGCGAGCTGCTGAGAAAGTTGTTCTGCAGATTGGCAATGTCCTTGTGGTTCGTCGTCTGCTGCCCGAAGATGGCCTGCAGCTGGTGAAACTTTGTACTCTGGTTGGTGGACGTTTTTTGGCTCTTTTCGATGATCTACAATGAATAGGGAGATCGGTTCCGTTCTTAGCATTTCGCTCTCACTATGTTATGGTGTTGGCTACGGCGGTTGGCTTACCGTCTGCGGCCTATAATCCGGATTGGTCGGTTGCGACAGGAAGGCAAACTTTTTCGTGTTGTTCGTGTCCAGCTTGCGATTGTCCAGCAGTTCGTTTTCTTTGTTGAGCGACGAGTGTTTTGTGCTGCCTAGGGAATGCTGTGTGTTGTTGTTGCCATTGGTCAGCCCATGGTGGTGACCCTGGGTGCCGTTGGCGGCCACCGATGCCCCGAGATGATGGTGATGATGGTGCTGCCCTCCGTTGACACCATTGGACGCGATCAACGCGGTGCCACCATTTGCGTTTCCGTTGCCCAGGTGGACGACGGAATGCGTTCGCTGAACCTTTGCCGCCGACTCGGTGGTGGTGCTGTGGCGGTGATGGTTCGACTTATTGTTGGTCACATCCGCGATTGATTCACCTGCAGCGGAGAAAGATCGAGGGACAATCCAGAGCAGTTAACCACTGAGAGAGGGAGAGAGTTGCCGTCACGCAGTCTTACCCGTCTTCATGGACATCATGATCGGGGAAACGTTGCGACCCTGGAACCACTCCTTCGCCCCGATCGCCGGCACGTTGGCGACCGTGTCCGGGTAGAGGTCGCTCTGGAAGAGCGTCGATTTGCGCGGCACAATCATCGAGATCGGTTCGCACACGTTGCCGGCGGCGTGCAGCTTGTAGAACCGGAACACCTCGCACTGGTGCACGTGCACGCCCCGTTTCGGCATAAACCCGAGCGCCTTCTGGGGCTGGCCGGACAGAAACTGGTTCAGGTAGTACACGTACGGTGGCTCGTCCACCACCTCGTAGTAGCGAATGTTGCCGTCACCCTTGCCGGCCAGATACACCATGCGCGTATCGTAGTCGTAGTACGGCGTCACGATGCCACTCGAGCTGTCGATCACCTCCTGCGCGAGCGGCTTCTTCAGGTCATGCTGATCCCAGACCGCGTACTGGCGATCGGAGTGGCGCGAGAAGCCCGTCGTCAGGATGCGGTTGCTGTCCAGAAACACGGCCTTCGAGCACTTCGTTCCCAGGTGGCAGACTCCTTCCTGCGAAAGCCAGGTCAGTGTTAGTCTGGGTGGCACATCAACCGCCCCGCCCTTCACCTACCGACACAACGATGCCACTGCGCGGTTCGATGACGCGCAGCTTCTTGTCCTTCGACGTGGTGGCGATCATCGAACCGTCGCGATTGATCGCCAGACTGTAGATCATGTCGACGTGGCAATCGATCACGTTCAGCAGCGCCCGCTCGGTGTTGGCCGTGTCCCACACGCACACCAGATGGTCGAAGCCGGCACTCAGCAGCACATTCGCGGCCGTCGGGTGCCATTCGATGTGCAGCACCTTGCGCTTGTGGCCGACCAGCTCGGTCAGGCATTCGGTCAGATTGCTCGTCAGCCCTCCCTCGGGGATGCGCCAAAGTTTGATCTGGAATACAGGCACGATTAGTGTTGGCCGGGCTGCGTTAGAGTCCCTTCCCCCCCCACCCGTCTTACCGTGCAATCATCCGAAGCCGACGCAATCGTGTGATCGTCGAACGGGTTCCACTTCAGGTCCAGTATCTGGCCGGTGTGGCCGATCACCTTGCAGCACTGGAAATCGATGCGCCCCGTCTGGTTGATCGGGATGACGACGAACGTCGTGTCGGCCACGATCGCAAGGAACGTCGGGTTGACGGCACAAAAGTTGCCATCGTTGCCGCTGCGCACCACGCTGATGTCGGTGTAGCAGCATTCCTTGCGCGTCGGCAGACCGTACACGTGGCGGAACTTCGAGGGCCGCACGCCACGGAACCAGAGCTGGAAAAGGAGTAGCGCGCAGAATTAGTAGAGAACAGTTAGTGGCCACAGTTCAATCCAGGAGTCAAGGCTGCCACCGAACGAAGAGGTTAGAGGTTAGCTTTTTACGGACCGGAACCACCGCGAGAGGGGCCGAAGTGAGAGTGTTACCTGCGTGTTGGTCATATCGCCGTCGTCGGCAATGTCGTCGGTGCTCTTGCTAATGCGCTTCTCCTCAGTAGCACCCGCCGCTCCAGCTCCTGCAGCACCACCAACGTGTCCGGCGAGCCCCGTTACACCGCCCGCTTCGCAGAGGGCGCGCAATTTGCCGACGAACTCGCTGCGAGTTCCGCCGAACTGGGGGTGTATGTGGGGGGGGAGGAATTCACGGAGCAACAAGGAGTAGTAGATCGTAGCCAATGGAAAGAAAAAATATAACGGTCAAGCCAAAGGACGACGTGACGACGGAATCGATCGCCAGGAAGGGACGTTTTTTTGTTAAGGATAAGAGCTTATGATAAGACGCCGGGGGACTCTTCAAAATGCACACAATCAACACACACACACTGCAAAGGGAAGCCAAGTCGTGAACCCGAACCCGATTAAAAGCGACGGAGAAGACGAGACGGAGAATCGATTCCCTAAGGAGGAGAAACAAACGAGACCCGAGAGAGAGAGAAAGGGACTGGACCGAGACTGCCTTGTTCCGAGGTGTTCCGGTGAAAAAGCGTGCGTTCCAGATTGAACCACGCGCAGAGGGTAAAGAGGGTGATGATTAGCGCGCCCTAGTGGCCCCCCAAATTGATGATTAGTTCCCTAGAGTGTCAGGGGCGCAGGGAGCTCCTCTAATGCGATCCGGAGTTCCGGTGGTTTCGATTGCACAGGTTCGAGTTTCGAGGCTTTTTAGCGCCAGGGTCCCACCGCGAGCGATCGCGACTAACTTGATTGATGCTGATGATGATGATGATCGGCGGTGAGGATCGAAAGGTCGGTGTGTGTTAATGGTAGCGGCGGTGTTTTCAGTAGCCGTGGCGCATTAGCATTGTGGTGGCCAGCAGCAGCTGGCCAGTTGGCGGCACCATCTTCCACTTGCCGGCTGCCCTCGATCAGTGTTCCCGAGGGCCGCGTTGATTTTGGCACCAATGAGGGGCGCACCGGATTTTCAGTCGCCGTCTTCTTTTCGCGATCGCGAACTAACTGTGACTAGGGAAACAGTTAGGAACGAAAAACGGACGCGTATACGGGTCTGCGCACAAGGTTCAAGGGGCCGCCATTAGTCATCAGTAGGCAGCACTGCCGCGCAGCAACAAAACACCCGGAACGGAACGGAGCGATGAGTTGAGGCACACAAAAAGGGGGAGAAAAAAACACAAACATGCAAACGAACAACACAGGCGGGCCAGGCGGGCCAAAGAGGGCCACCGAATGAGAAAACTGTCCGCCGCCCGGGGGGGGGCCTTAAAGGAGTGAAATTAAGCCGAGTTCATCTCTGCAAAAGAAAACGAAAAGAGAGAGAGAAAAAAAGGAAACAAAAAAGAAAAAGAAAGAAAAAACATACAAATGAGTGATGAGAAAAAAACGACACGTAAATAAACAAAAAACAAATGGTTAAATGAAATCAAAAGTGAAAATTTATAGTAAAAATCGCAAACCGAATGTCCCCTTGATCGAGAGTACGAGAGAGAGAGAGAGCGCTTCACTGAAGAACATTTGATGTGGGGCGTAATTAAAGGTTTAGCTGCCCGCTAATCCGGAACCGGAGGCATAATTTCGTTGCCAGAACGGAAAGTAGAGCGCCACCAGCCGAAGAGGGGCGGCGGCCGCGCCATGATTAATCATCGCGGACTAAACTGTGCTAAAATGAGTGCGAAGTGCCGGGCTTGCCGGAGGGTTGCTTTGATGCCCGCGGATGTAAAGACAAACGGTTCATGTTCATAGCCTTCTCTCTCTACATCGCTGCGATGTGTGATGGGCGCCTTTCATCAGAGTAGCCTTTCATCGTCGCAGCAGCAGCCTACTTTGACCGACAGGCTCCCAGAGGATATGTACCGTCCTCTAACCCGCCCGCCGGAAAGGCTTTCAGGAGAAAGTAGTGCCGCCGGGCTGTGCGAGCTGCGCCAACCATTATTATGATCCGCCGAGCCGCCGCCGAGGTGATCAGAGTTTTTGTCTTGCCCTGTCTTTGACGGCCGACAGCCCGGTCATCAATTGCTACACACACGCGCGCAGACACATTCCACAGAGCAAATAAGCATATGAATGTCTGGCATCGGCACCGACACAACACGGAAACGGGAGCACCGGGGAGTATCCGCGTCCGAAAGATGAAATCGAACGCGGCGCGGCGCGCATATGTTGATCTTGTTTCTCTTCGTTTGTATTGATTTTTTGTTTCCTTCCCCAAATCTCAACAACAGTCCGGCGGACGCACAAAAGGCTCTTTGACCGTTCGGTTCGATCGATAGGTTTTGGGCTCCCCTCTTTCTTTCGCCGAGCTTTTCGCAATCCGAGGCCGGTGGTGAACCAACAAACTTTCGGAACTGGTTTTTAATAGGCACACACATCATCCGGAGGCTTCTCCCAAAAAGGCGACGGATTAATTGTGGTTTCTATCGCGCGCACGGTGTCGAGCGAACCCTAAAATTATCCGGTTCGGGGCGCCCCCCGGAAAGGAAAAACAAACTTGCGCAAGGATCGCAAGGTTTGCTTTCCTTTTTCACCACAACCTGTTTATTCGCCGCCGCCGCCACCGGGAGTGGAATAAATAATAGAGTGATCGATCACACGGATCGCGATCACGACGACAACCCGGAAGATGGGCGCGCTGTAAGGTGTAACAGTGAACGGGGGGCATCTCGTACTGTGGGAGAAAAGAAACTTCAACAAATCAATTGGGAAGCATTGGGTGTCGTCTCGCGTGTCTCTTACGCCATCCACACACGCCGGTTGTGTGATCCACGCACGCGCCAGTCCAATCAGACGTCTTTCTCTCTCTCCGTCCGTCTGTCCGTGGCCACCGTGGAAAACCGGCAACCAAACAAGCAAACAAACCTGCCCTGGGGGGGTCGGGAAGACTGCCGGAGCGTGGAAAGCGTTATGTAAGGGAAGAGAGGAAAACCTGTCCGGCGCGCGCACACGTGGAACTGTCAACGCGAACCGCCCGACGGATTATTATGATATGACGGCGCCTGTCGGAAAAGTGAAAACGCGAACGCTAAACGCTACTAAAAAGTAAACAACAGACCCTCGGGCGCCTGGCTCGAAAAAAGGGATTAGTAAGTGGCTCCTGCTCCGATCGGTGGTGGTTAGGGCCTGAGGGCCGATCATCGACCTACGGCGCACTTCCCGGCGGGGTCACGTGTCATTTTGGCGCACATTAAAAACTCCAACAAACGGTGGCGGTGCCGTGCAAATGACATCAGAGAGTGCGGCCAGCGGGTGGGAAAATGTGAAATTTTACGCCTCGATTCGCACACCGGTTTGCTCCAGGCCCCCGGTTTGTCAACTTTGCCGCCCGAGTTCCATCGGGCGCCTGGCCCGGAAGTGAACTAGAAATGATCTTACACCAGCCCACCGCCTGCCGTTGTTGACGCGATGCGTCATCATCAGCAAACGAGAGCGAGGGCTTCGGGTTGTTGATGCCATCGGCGCCATAGACTCGCGCGCGCGGAAATGATTAGTTCCGCCGGAAGTATCAAACGCGAACGCGAACGAGAGGCCACAGAGTGTCACTGATGGAACTGATTCTTGTGTCAGCGACCCCCATTAATGGAGTGCGGTTGGTGGCGGCAACGAGCAGTGAAAGTCGTTCGCGACCTGCTGCTGTGATCCGGGAACAGCCGCTGCCATTAGGGCCCCCCTCTGCACAGGTGTCTAAAATGTTCGAAGCTGAAACAGGGCCAACATGGTTTGCCACGCTCCTCCTAACGGCAGAGTTAGTACGGTTGCCGGAAAAGTTGTTATCAAGCGGTGGCCAGGGCACCGTGCAAAACTTGTTCGATCCGGACCGGAAAGTCACCACCGTTGGTTGCTCTCGTTGACTCTCTCTTGTATCGCACGTCGATCAATAACTGCAGAAAACCCGTATGGCACTTTACCGAATCGAATGCCAGCCCTGGCCGAGGGGGGGTTGATGGGTTATTTTCTCCGTCACCGGAAATTCGCGGGTTTTGGAAATTTGTTGCTAAAAGTATGAGCCAAAACACAATAATTTGCATAAAAACCTTGTATCCTGAGGGCGTATCCTGAGAGAATCGAAGGATGTTGGGGCCGTAGTGACCACAATTGGTGCACTGGCCTTGACATACTATTTGTTCGAATTTTTCGACGCGTTCCCTCTTCAGCACTATCGCTCTTCCTCTCTCGCTCTCTGTCTCTCTTATTGGCCGGAAAGATCCTTATGACTACAAACTCTACACCGGACGCGCTGCTCTTACTTGTTTCGCATCCGACGGCGATGGTGGCCAGCACTTGCCACCGGCGATGGGTCGATTGATTTCATTTTCCGGTCCGGACGGTTCAGGTTATTCTAATTCTCGCGATGGCCTTGAACCGGTCGAAGTTGGCGACACGTGAAGAGAACGACCCATTTTTCCTTCGGAAGGATAATGATTGAGAAACCGACAGGCAGCGATGGGTGGCACACGAAAGGACCCTTAGACCGCACACACACACACACGGATTCATTCATTTTATTAATCAACCGTTGATTGTGGATTATGATGTTTGGTACCCCCTTAATTGGCGAAGAGGATGCTCTAAGGACGAAAGCGGGCGATGGTTGCTTTGATGTCGTTGAAAGCGGGATGCTGCTTTGCGCTCGGTAGTATGGCAACGTAGCCGTAGCCGTGGGCACCAAACTGTGCAATGGGTGGTTAAATCGGAAAACTTAACCCAAGCTCGCAACACACACACTCAGTAGTGCTGCTCTGTTTCATGAAAATCTATTTAAAATCGTATCTCAAACCCGGTCCCGGGGGTCCGACCAGCGCCACCCGACGTACAAATAAATCATCGGACCGTGTAATTTCGCATTGTTCGAAACCCATTTTGGTCAATTTTCAATTTACGACGATCACATCGGCATGGTAGGCCTATGGCGAAAAAGGTGTTCATCATATTTCGCGCGGAACGCATCGAACTGTTTCAAAAGGCACACAGGGCCGCAGTTTTTCGTACCCGTCCCCATAATCATCATCATCATCATCATTAGGCAACGTGATGCACGCCAGGCGTTAATAATAAAAGTGTCCATTTCTTTCATCAAATAAATCACGTAACATCTGCAGCAACCCGACCAAGGTGGTATCCTCACACAGGCCGTGTAAATATGATTCGAAAACAACGTTTAACAGGACGATAAATTCGCCACCAGGATCGCACAGGAGTGCACGAGTGGGCTCCCCAAAAAAAGGGTATGCTGTGAGCGGTGCAACTGGTGCTAAAAGGACACGGTAGTAGCCACACACACGCACACAGAGCACGACCCCGCTTGACAACGACGACAAAGCAACGCGCAGAGGAACGTGATGGCAGAGCCTGCTGCAGTGGGAGATTGTTTGGTGGTGGCGCATAAATAAAAACGGTAAGAAAAACGACCGCAGAAAAATTACATTGAACGTTGACGAACGTGTACAAAGGCTACTCATCGTGACCGTGTGTCTTCGCTGAAAAAGAAAGGACGATTCCGGTGGCGGCTCGCTGGTTCACGGTCCCTACTATTTACTAGCACTGGAGACACACCCGTGTTAACTATTTTCACAAATCGCACACACACAGACGGCTGTTGAGAGAAATGATAACCGGGATGAATTTCACCAATTATTTAAACCGATCACGGTCCGTGGCGGGCACAAACACTACCACCAGGTGATGTAACACACCGCACCGCAATGTCGAAGGCTACTACGAAAGGATCTACTACACTCCTTTCCAAGCCTGCTGCTGCAGTTGGTTCGATTTTCATCACCACCGCACGCGGGTGCGCAAAAGGACGACACGGATGCCGATGGACGCCGACAGCTCCCGTATGGGGGGAGGGGATGAGTGTAGTATTTTCATTTTCACTACGCACGCTACGCCAGAAGAGGACGGCTGGTGTATAGTATTTCCTTCCAGCTCAGTACACCAACACACACATGTGCAACGGCACCAAAAGGATATCACACGGGGGGAGATCCTGTCAGTGGTCACAGTGTGCCTCTTTTGTCGATTATTTGAATCGAACCGAACTTTTCGCACACGGGAAACCCGAACCGCCGCCTTCTGGGATGGAAAACCCCGCGACGATATTCACCGATGGTTTCACTTTCAATCCGAAGCGGTGACTTGGCGAACAGGGACTCGGTGTGTGAGTGTGTGTGTATCGGAAAATCTAAGGCAGCAGGACGGAAACTAGGGCCTCGAACCGCCCGTATTGGGAAATCTTTTCGAACCGAACTTTTCTAACGCCGAAAACAAACTGAACGCGAATACTGCCGAAGACTGCTCGCCATCGGCGTGATTCGTGCGATGCGAGAGCATCTCTCTCACTGCGTATACTTTCTCTCTCTCGCTGTACGTATCTCACCGCCAGCACGCCTCACGGCTCACTATCGTGAGATGTGATAACGCATTTCGCGCGCGTGATGTGAAAGTGATTCATTTCTCCGTGCTCCATGTGAGGCGCAATATAAAGCATCTTCAACGTCGAATTGATAAGCGTTGTGCGAGGGAGAAGTCGGTCGTCAGATTGATTGCTAGTCGCCGGATTCAAGCTGGCTTCAGTTCACAAAGACAACACGCTATACGCTACGCCAGACGCCGCGCAGTAGTTAATCGAATCTGTTTCTGTTTTCTATTCCGACTGCAGGGCCAATGGCTACAAGGCCTCTGGGGCATCAATGAGATGCAAATTAATTATGTGCTGATCCACACACCGCGAGAGAGATCGGGGTTAGGTTTCACGTACGGCACACGAACGCAGCAGCAGCAGAGCCCGCCGATGATGAGCTCGCGCAGATGGTATTTAAATTGGAGCCCCCGGAACCGGCCGCCGCCGACGACCGGAGGCAATTGATAAGCACTCCTTCGCTCCGACACGCAAATGGGCTGCTGCGGCTGCGGTAATGCTTCAAGAAGCAAATCGATCAATCGTCGTGCCGCGAGAGGGCCACCAATTTTAGTTTTTTTTCGAAGCAATCTCGAAATTCGAAGACAGCAGAGGCACACAACGTATCCAAAGGCCCGAGAACTGAGTTTTTTTTTTGAGGGGCCATCAACCGGCTATGATGCCTGCCCGGCGAGAGGGGCAATGAAACGGCGAAACACAGCAGGAAATGCCAAAGATAAGTGATTCCGATTGGTGGCGGAGCACCCCGCGCAAAAGGGAACGGCGCCCAACTGCAACTGACCAAGACCCATGGATGGCCGGTGTATGAGAATCTCTGGACCTTCTGCTTTGCTTCTTCCGGCCGCCATAAACCATATTCCCACGGAGAGAGCAAACAACAGCAATTCTCGCGCGATTTAAATCGCGATGATTAGGGGGTCCCTACGGGGTCTCGCGGGTTAGGGCGCGCACCAGCATTCAACGCACGCAGAGAACCAGAGTCTCGAGATATAGATAATTTTTGCACATAGTCATTCTGACGGCCACGGCAGGTCTAATCTGTCTGCGGTCGGCGTCTTCGGTCTTCGGAAAACCAGAACCGTTACAAACTCTAGCCACAGTTCCTGCATCGAAATCCTCAACTACAGCAATTTACTCTTCCCCCGGGCGGGGTGCGTTGTTTGTCGAACCCAAGGCCAAGATTTACGACGCCCTGCATCGTCACCGAAGTGTCGACAAACGAGATGAAATAAGTCGCCCGCTGGCTTCGTCCTACTTTTTATCGCCGTACAGAGCGCAGAGCGCTAATCAGCGGCCAGCCTGGTGACCAATAGATTTCCGGACCCCGTCACGGAAATGCATCTGTGTGTGTGTGTGTGCCCGATGAAAAGTGTCAACAAATTAAAACCGAAGAAAAATGCTCCGTTGTTCGCGGCCACGCTCGTAACGCGTTCCGTGGTGGTCGCGGTATTCCGATGTTTGTTTATCGGTCCCCCCTCCGTCGTGATGTTGTTTGTTTGATTTCCTTGGGGCCCTCGTGATGGTAAAAACACCGTTAAAATTCATGACCAGCCAGAGCCTCGCCCCGTCCGAAAGCCCCGTGACTAATGCACCTGCACCGCCGGGCGCCAGGTTTTGGGCAGCTCTCGGTCGAGGGCTAACGAGAAAACAATCGATTGGCGACGTTTCACGCCACACAATTATGTCATTAGTGTACATGGGGGGCAGACACGGGGTCCGACGCTTGGGCCCGTTCCTGCAACAGCGACAACAAGGCCTCCCCCCCGGGGTGTGGTGGTCTGGTAACCTATTTTTGCCAATTTTATTGTGCCACAATTTCTAGTCAATTCTTCATATGTCTGAAGGGCATTCGAAATGGGGTCTGGGCCCAACACGGAACACGGAGCCGATCGCAAGAAGTGTTGTTGGTTGATTCATCAACCTCCCCCCGGGAGCGTAGACCGTTCGGTCAACGTCAGGATCAGGCAGACAGTCCCTGAAATGGTTGCATTGGAACAAAGATGTTCAGGGCCTAAAGTTCAAGGTCCTTCCGTTGGTCATAAATGCACTTTTTCGCCTTGTACCTTCAATAGCCCGAATACGAGGACTTCGCAAGTTCCCTCCGCGGAGATGGCATATTAAGACCAGTCGAAAGATAGTTACCTGAAATGAGAAGAAGAATAGAATAATATTAGTGAAAGGGTTTTGAAAGGTAAGTATATCAGTTTTGGGGATTTTGGCCAGCACCGGATATCATATAACGCGACACAGCCCACCCGTCAATTATTAAGCGTTTACTGAAAACAGTCGGACCACAACCGATCCTGCCCCGACGGACATTCTAATGTAACGAAAGCATTTCACGAACGCCGGTGGCCATTGCGTAAGCATTGTCCACTCATCGATTTGTCAAATCAGACAAAAGCGAACATCGGACGGCCACCGTTCCGGAGACCAACAATTAGTGCGGGGCGACGAGACTTGACGAGCTGGAGGCTGGAGGCTTCATCTCTCTCCGTGCCGCTTTCGCCGGAAGCCGCCTCCGGATGCTTCCCGGTTGCGAAGTAAATAATGTACACGACCGCGGCACCGATGAGTCATCGCTGCCATCGCAGCATGTACCGGTATGGTCGGTCGTTGGTGCGCAGAATCCGCACACCAAGCGGTGTGTGTACCACCCCAGACGACGACGGCCCGGGGGGAACTTACCCCGTGGGTGGAGAACCAAAACAAACAATAACAAACCGGAGGAGGGAACGACCATCGGCATCGGGCGGAGGCCGGCTGACGAGACTGGAGTGCGCCTCCCACCCGGAAGGGCGAAAATCCTGTGAGACGACGCGCACATTTAGAATCTCTGAACCGTGCCATATGCCCCGTGTGCCTCGGCATACCGGGACCCGTTAGAACTCCATTCAGCTCCGAAATGAGATGAAAACATGCACGAAAGCGTGTCCTCGAGGGGGTCTCTTGTTATGCCGTCATCGATCGATGCAACATGTTCCCGCTTCCCTCCAGACACTTCGCCCTCCTGTGTGGGTTGGTTGGTTGTCGCAGACTTTTAGTTGGTTCGTACGGGGGCTTCGATGGCATGGCACCCAGCAAGGATGAAGAACTGGCATCCTTTTGCTAACAGAACGGAAGGCCACACACACAGAGAAACCAGTTCCCTCATCCCAGGTACCGAGGTGAAAGGAATTATTAATGGTCTCATGTTCATTGGCCGATGATGGCAAGGCGATTCTGATGGACCGGTCGATGGTCGGATTCTCCATCGAACGCATTCGGACCGGAAGTGTGGATCGATGGCATAAAATATTAAATTATATAAGCCAACGAGTCGCTGAAGGACGACGACAGAAACCTGACCGCACACTGTCTACTCGCTGCAGTCGGGGTTTCCCGCTAATCGTCTGGCGTAAAAAAGGCACAATCGTCTTCTAATCAGATAAGAAGTAATGCGCGCAGGTGATCTAGGATGAAGTGATCCAATCGGTAAAACGTGAAACAACAAACTCTTCATAAACTTACCCATGTGACCCACGTGGGTCCCGGAAATGGCACTCGACAAAGTTTGCACGGCACACTCCAATGAAGACGCCGCCTTCCGGCACAACTGCATTCTCGATTGATTGTAGCCATTCTTGGCTTAAGCTAAGGCTAACTGCACCCCCTAATGACTTATTGCCCTTCGAGGCCTCTAAGGCTGGGAAATTGCTTTCCAACGGTGTTCGCCATAGATGATCCGTCCGCCCTGAAGCTCCTCGGCACCAACGGTCCCATATTGTCTAGTGGTTAGGATATCCGGCTCTCACCCGGAAGGCCCGGGTTCGATTCCCGGTATGGGAAAAAGAGAAATCTTTTTTCCCCTTTCAAAAAAACTCTTCGGGCCGTTATCAAGAAGAAACTTCACAGACTGGGATGATGATACTGGAAGGAGAACCCGATTTGTGATTTGACACTAACCCCCATAACATTATAAAAAAATAAAATGCTTGAGTTTGAGGCTTTTGTTGGTTAAAAACATTCTCAAATTGATACACATTGAATTGACTCGTTAAAACCAGAAAAAAGTATTTTCCCATACCGGGAATCGAACCCGGGCCTTCCGGGTGAGAGCCGGATATCCTAACCACTAGACAATATGGGAGTTACGATGCGCGGCGCACCTTTCAACAAACTCTTTGGGGCGTTACGAAGAAGAAACTTCACAGACAAGGATGTGATACTGAATAATAATAATAATAATAATAATAATAATAATAATAAGTTAGTTCGAGGCTTTTCTTAATTGAAAATCTTCTCAAATTGATTGTCACTTCCGAAGTAAAACCGATGACGGTGGTTCCGGAAGGTGTCGGATGGAAAACCAAGTGAGGGGTTTAGTGGGTGGGACCTCGGCAGCAAGGGGTGAGTCCCACACGGCGTGGGTAAATGCATTCCCTTACTTGCAAAACTATAGAAAAAAAAACAAAATTGATTGTCACATACTGTTGCTACACATTAAAAAACAGAAAAAAGATCTTCCCATACCGGGAATCGAACCCGGGCCTTCCGGGTGAGAGCCGGATATCCTAACCACTAGACAATATGGGAGTTACGATGTGTGGCGCCAAAACACAATATAAGCTTCCGCCGACTGATGACGACCTCTCGATCTCACCAATCTCTGTTGGCACACAAGTTCTCTGGTGGGGCCTGCGAAAATGATAACATGCGTATCTGAAACTCTTGTTTGATTCATTCGTACGACTTTCAACCCTTCCCATATGGTCTAGTGGCTAGGATATCTGGCTTTCACCCAGAAGGCCCGGGTTCGATTCCCGGTATGGGAAAACTCTTTTTTAAATTAACCCTTATTCCTTTTGTTGTGATCATTCCATTTTACACTTTCTTTTAGTTCCCATTCAGTTCTTCTTACGGTTCTAGCTAGTTGTGCTAGTCGTTACACTCGGATGTGCTTGCTCCGGCGTGTTTTTTGCCCCTGTTTAGATGCTAAAGAACCTGTGAGCCATATGCTGAAGTGTGGTTGAAAAAATGCAAAATGCGCGAGAAGCAACAATATTAGATCGGCCCGGGAAGATCGTCGTCGTTCAGGAGGAAGGATAAAATGTTATGAACAGTTAAATACTTTTGCTCGCTTTCAATTAAGAAGACGGCGACGTGCGTCGCGTAGCAGAAACGGCGGCCAACCGAATGCACGCCACGCAGTTATTATTATTATTACGCACACACTGAGCTCTGCAGGGGGCCAGAGGCAGCACAACAGCAAAACGTCGGAATGATAACCTGCCAAACGGACCGCTAAGAAACGCGAGACAGAATCGTACCATTCCCGGCCAGCCGCCCAGCCAGCCATCCGTAGTGGTGAAAAGGGCAACAGAGACTTGGGATCGCGATATCGAAAAGTGTACTTAATTACGGCTAATTAAGCAAAAGCCATTGCCCTGCCGAGCTGTGTGTGTCTCGGGCTGAAGGACTACTGCTACTCGCGGAAGAAGTTTATCGCCACCATGCCGTTGTTGGGTCCGTGATTTAGTCTGTCTCTCGGTCTTCGGGGTGTCATTTGCCACGTGCCCGAAAGAAGGGATCGAATGGGCTGCAATTTCATGGGTTTTAAACAAAAAGTAAGCAAAATGGAAACGAAACAACACTCCCGTTCGTTTGGAGGTCTGCTGTGGTAAGTAACAGGATCCCCCCGCGGGGTTTGGAAATGTGCAACCTTGCGCTGCAGAACACGAGTGCGCTCCCTGGCACCCCCTTCGCTTCAGGGCTTCCAAAACATGCCCCTCAACAATCGGGCGAACAAACAACAAGTAGCAGCAATTCCAAATCATTTCAAATGTACATATTAATGCCAATCGAAAACAAAACACGGTATAAATTATTCTGAAGCTACCTCATGCATATGGGGCACAATATGCGAGCTCCATGGCGGCACATTGTTTTCGTAGTACACAAATCATTTTGTATGCACACGGGACGGTGGGGCAATAGTGTTCCGAGTTCGAAGCTCATGTTCCGCGTTATTTTCTAGTTTCTGCTGATGACATAAAAACTTACAAATGTCAACCCGATGTTTCCTAAACCTTCTAGGAAACGCACTCAAAACGGCTCAGGATTGACAGCAGTTCACTTTGATGTTGATGTTCAGATTTGTTGAGAATATGAAAACAGTGCTTTAGGCACGAGCTGCTGCGAAGGTTGCTACGCTTTAAATTTAACATAGTAACCTTGATGTACTTATATGTACCAGTGGAATTTTCATGTATTATTTTACACATTTTCATACATACGAAGGTATGATGTCGTATTTGGTCGGATAAAAACAAGGGTTTTATTTTATGTTTTCCCTTTCGCAATTCTTCGCCTTTATTCTGGTCACGAAACTGATATGGAGCATATCTCGGATGTCGGAACTTTCTCATCACACTGTGTGTGCATTACATTCTCCGTAGCTTCCAGCAGTCAACGAGCATCCTGCAGAAGGCGAGTAGAAAGTTCACACGTGTCACAGGTTGAAAGAAGTTTTCACAAACAGAAGAGACTAAAAACAAGACCTAAATACTTCCTCTACATTTGCAACACGTCACATTTTACAGCAACAAGAACGAGAGCCACCAAGGGGCCAACACCAAAGCACCGTTTAATTAGGGCATGACGGGATTTTGCGGCGCCGATGCTTCTCACCATTGAAAACCCAATCTGCCGGCCGCTTGAGAGAGAGAGATCGTCCCGAGAGAATACTAAACACAAAATGAAGACAAAAGCCAAACAAACGCGCGGGCGGCATGCAAATGAGAACCCGACCGGACGAAACAATAACAAAAAACTCTGGCAGATAAACATATCAGAAAGGCATCAAGTGGTGGGCAATGGAAGCTGCTCCATTGTTTTAGCGGACCCGGTTCTTTGGCTCACAAAAATGCCGTTACAAAATGGTGTCTGCACAATTCGCTGCTGCTGCTGTTGCTACCTACCGCGGCTCTAGCGCACTCGAAAACGGCCACAAAAACACACACATGGTTTAGGAGTACCCGGCCAGGGGGCACCTTAACCCAATTCTACCGAAGGGCAGTCATCGGGGTGGAAGCAATAGAGGACACAGACAGCAAAAAGGCAATAATTTGAGTATCGAGCCATAAAGCATAATCACAGCTCGCGGGCCTTGGTGCGCATAAATGGGACGATCGTAAAGTCGCAAGGCCAAAAGGCTCAAAAGACTTCTTCTTCAGGTCTATGGGGCGCGACCCATTTTACAGCGGGTCTCACACACCAGTGCAGCAGCGGTCCCGGTCCAGTCCCAGAGATAGAGAGAGGTCTCAAATGATGATGTTCCTTTTACCTGTGCGCGTCTGCCGTCGTAAGCTGCGGCGGATTACAGGGGCCACTTTCTTCGCACTGCAATCCCTGGCCCTGCTGGAACTGAGGATCCCTGTAAGCCAGGCGTTAGACCCGAGACCACTTTACCTGCGGTCCCAGGTAGTTTGCAGCAGCACAGGAGAAGGAAGTTCCTGCACAGAACCTGGCCAGCCCCCCGAGAGGGGATCATCATGGTCGGACGCGCGATGATCACCACCGTGCCGATGATCGGATCCGCGTATAATTGTTTCCGACTGTTTCGTGTGTACCTTTCTTCATTATGATGATGATAACTCTGCGCGCCGGCGATCAGCGACTTTGGCACAGCATCGTGACCATGCACTTTACGGCTCCGACCGATGGTGGCCCGCTCGGGAATGGGTCTCCCGTGTGGTTCGACGAACTTTCAAAGTCATGGTTCACAACCCATCACCAGACGCTGGACGACGACGAGGCCGATGACTGGACGAACCTTTCCAGAGAATCCTCTAGCGCTCCCTATCTCACTCTCTCTCCCCGTTGGGGCCACCCCAATCCAAAGACCTTCACATGCGCGCGCCGGGGCTCTGATGGCCGGGCGGACGACGACGCGATCATCATTATCGCCGCCATCAATCTTCCGTAGACCTTCCGAAATCTTCGCGAACACGATCTCCTGGGCCGACCGGCCGTCTGTCGCTCCCAAAGAAGGGTGCCTCGTGTCATTACCCCACTCCGGTCTACTCCGGAACCTGGCTCGAAGGCCAGTGCACGGGGGGTGGACTTCTCTTTGGACTTCCTTCTTCCCAGTCGCCGCGGGGCTGCGGGTCTGACATTGGACTCCTTGACACAGTTCTCGCACCGCCGTGGATGGGTCCAATAAATAGTCTTCCTTTCCGCGGGTCGGGGGCGACGGCGTCTTGTAGACAAACATCGGAGTGCCTCCCAGAGACATGGATGGATTATTCATCGGGAAACAAAGTACCGGCGGCACCACATTGTAGTGCGCTCCGTTCCTAGAGGACTCCGCCAGTCTCCTTGCCGATGTTAAATCGATACACAGAAAAAGGTCGGACCCGATTCCGGAACAAGGAGAACGCGCGTACTGTCTGCCTAGCCACCGAAGGCCTAGGCCACCGCGACGGACACAAGACTCTCGGTTGACAGCTGACACTCTGAGATGATGCGATCTCGAATCGACACCGCGAAACGAGGCGTGAAATGAGAAAATTTACACATTTTTTCCCAACCTCCCAATCTGAGGCGAAAGCGGGGAACCAAAATAAATAAAAGGTCAGCGAGCCCCGGGTGTTCCGGATGCCTCGGATCACCATCCACCGTAAAGGCCGCGGTGGGCTGTCATCAAAATCAACTCGCCGTTCGACGGAACCGACGAACGAACGGTGGCGCGGCGCCGTGTCAGCGTTTTGGCGCCCGTCCGACGACCAGGGCGTTGACTTGACATTTTGGTTCGGAACGGAAGCTAACCACCGCAGGAGGGGTTATTCGGGTCAGGTGGCGGGCCGAAAAGAAATGAGGCCACGAAGCCCTTTCTCCGTGCGATAGAACTACGCGTGCCGCGTTAAGGAATTGGAAGGTAACACGCGGAGGAATGTGGTTCTCCGGAACTCAGCCGCTTTCAAAGTGATACAAAATAGAACCGTTGGCCCAACCGTCCTTCTTATCAGGCGCCGTTTTGAGCCCGGAAATATAACCCCAGCGCACACACCAACGACAGCAGTTTGCGCTATCGATTCCCCGGGAACAAATGGTGTGCGAGGCAGACCGATAAGATATGGCGGGGGGTGCAATGATGGCGCAAAGATAAGAACCTTAATTGATCGTTCAAGTGTCCCCATCGCCATCGTTGACCGAAGACCTCACACTTGACTCCCCGGGTCGACAAGCCCATTGCGTAAGCCAGGAACAACTTGCCGAGAGGCACGTCGTCGTTCATTCCGATTGACCATGTTTTAGAAGGGGCGCCCCTGGGTCGAGTAGTAACACCAAAATCTACACACACACACGTTGTGTGTTGTTAGGTTTCCACGAGGCGTGAATTTAATTTAAATAATTTCATTTTGTTGCTTTCAACCGAATGGTTAGGTCGATGATAATTCGCTTGAGTTTCGGAGCCACTACTGCTTGGGTGGATAATTTTTAAAGAAACAATAATCCTTTTTTCCGACACAATTGTTCCAGAATGCACAAGGCGAAAGAGCCTACGGAAATGGAGGCCCACTATTAGGCCGGAGGTGCGGTGTTTCAGGGCTAATGATAGTGTACGGTACACGCCCGAGCATATGTTCCAGGGGAAGGCACCATTCCTTATTCATTACTAGCTGATCCCGGCGCGCGTTGCCACGCCTCATTTCATCCTCATTTCTCGTTTCATTATCCGACGTTTCAACGGACTTCCTGGTGACGTATCCGATCAGCTTCCCTTTGCATTTCCCGTTACTTCTACTTTTCAGACGATCGGGCTTCCCGGTGACGTATTTGTTCAGTTTCTCTTTCCTCCTCCCGTTACTCTGTTCCGAATGAAAGGGCTTCCCGGTGATGTATCCGATTGGCTTTCCATCCCGCTTAACGTTGGATACATGGCAAAACTCGCACCTGCTCAATTTGACTCAAATTGTTTGAACACTTTTCGAATTTTGCTGCAATTTACCCTAATTTTGTATGGGAGCCACCCCTTTGTAAAGTGGCGAAGGGTTTCCAAAAATCACCAGAACATTTCCCCTTCCCAAAAACTCCCACCTGCAGAATTTGGTTCGATTTGCTCGAGAACAACCCGAATTATGCTGAATTTTATGTTACGTTTGCATGGGAGCCCCCCAGTCCGTTGCTATCTCTCTCTCTCTCTCCCTCCCTCCCCCCCTCTCTCTCTCTCTCTCTCTCTCTCTCTTTCTCTCTCTCTCTTTCTGTATCTCTCTCTCTCTATTTATCTATCTATCTATCTCTCTCTCTCTCTTTGTCTCTTTCTCTCTTTGTCTCTTTCTCTCTTTTTCTCTCTCTCTTTCTCTCTCTCTCTTTCTCTCTCTCTCTTTCTCCCTCTCCCTCCCCCTCTCTCTTTATCTATCTCGCGCTCTCTCTCTCTCACTCTCTCTCACTCTCTCTCACTCCCTCTCTATCTCTCTCTTCCTCTCTTTCTCACCTTCTTTAAAAATTAAACGCAAACTATGCAGTTCCCCCCAACATCACACTACTTCAAGATGGATGGAGGGGTGGTGATAGGTGGAAGAAGGAAGGAAAAGGCTTTTAAGGGAAACCAATCGATTTAGAGACCACCAAAACCTAAGAAACGATACCCATATTGCCCTAGGACGTATTTTAAGGATTGGGGTTGTAAGGGGACCCCCCCTTCCCCTCGTCCTGCAAGGACCAAATTTCGTCACATGGTTTCTTAGGTGACCAGCAACCACTGTGCAAGTTTTGATGAAATTCGATCCATAACTTGTGGAGTAATTGATGTTTTTAACAGTTAGTTGTATGGGAGGGCAAAGAAAGAGGGGGGTGAGGGGTTTCTAACCTTGACTATTGCACTCCCCGGCCCCAAAAACCCTTGTATACCAAATTTCGAGTCAATCGGTCCAGTAGTTTCGGAGTCTATAAGGGACACACAGACACAACTTGATTTTTATATATATAGATGTGGCCACATACGAGACAGACTGGCTGTCGCCGTCGGTACCTCCAAGCGGCCGCCAACTACGCGCCTAACGTTCCTTAATTCCCCACCGGGCCGGCGCTTCGGGTCCAACACACCACACGTCACGTCAATATCGACCAGAGCTCGTGCAACAGGGAATCACAAACGGATGCAATACCCGCTACGCGGTGCAGCTGCACGATGTTTGTTTTGGCCAAGCAAACGCCAAGCAAACGCGAGGCTCGACGCGCAATCAACAGCTCGCGGACGCGGACGCGGAAACTCGATCCTCGGGTGGTTCGAGTCAAGTGATTTTTTATGGTGCTGGGCTGGGCAGTATTGCTGACGCATCCCAATTAATTCCCCAAAGTGCAGTAATACAGCGTGAGCGGCCGGCTTACTGAATTCGGACTTTACAACACACCTCACGATCCGTCAGAATGCAGCTCCGAGTTGCTGGCGAAGATTACACGTAATAAACAAGTCCAAATCTCTCCACGTTCGAAGGTGCTAATCGGCCATATAAAGTAGACCAAACCAACCGACCCGAGACCGTCGGGGTCGGTTGGGACACCTACAGTATAGAGAATAGTTGAATGATCGCGGCGCAAAAGGAAAAGGATCACCTCGCGTAGGTGATCATCCGTTTTTGGATCCCATCGTACAGGTAACGTGTGACAAGGTGGCCAAATCCAGCCCCATAATGGCCACAGTGGCGGCATATCGGTCAACCACCAGCTCGTCGCCGGAGGGCTAGACGGGTCCGAAATGGATTGTGGAGTTTCTCCTGTCTTCCGTTTACTCGAGCTTCGCGAGAAGGTTCTCTCATTGTGCCATCATCGCGCGGACGATGATGATGGTGATGATGTGATTCGTCAGATATTCGCCCTCCTGACCGACCGCCCGGCGCCACCGCCGCCGCTGATAGGTACGTGAGGAGCGTGGCGTTTGTAAGCAGCAGTACCAGGGACGACCATTCGGAACCGCGCAATAGCGCCATGGTTGGGAATTATTATAATATGTACCCGCCACCAACAGCCAACGCCTCATCACGTCATCATGGTCGTGCGGCCGTCTTCTAAGCTCGTGCCACTTGCCACTTGAAGGGCACACCACACTTCACTATCGACCACGAGAGCTTCCAGTAGGCCTCGGTCCGTCGTGACTCATTCTACTGATTGGTCGGTCGCCCGTCGAAACCAACTTCACAGTGGCGTCTTGGGTAAAGCAAGAAGTTCCTGGTAATGACTGTCGCGATTCGTTACTTCCTAACATTTGAAAGATAAACAAGATATTTGTATATTTGTATATTTGTATTTGTAAACTTTATGAAAACAATTTATCTGGAACGTTTCGCTGCTAATCCAATTTATGGCTGCCCGTGCTGTTTGAGGTCGATTTTCTCCAAAGGGCTCTTTGATTGCCCTCTCGAACCATCGGCTGTCGGTCCGCTGTCAGTGAAATATTACACCAATCAGGCAGGCGTTGACGACGTGGCTGGTGTTTTTTTGCCTCTTCGTAGTTACCCTTTTGATAGGGCGCCCGCCCGACTTCACCCTCGGTAAGAAAAGCGTTATGAAGAAAGCCACCTTCTAGCCACGGTAATGGCAAGGTGCGCAAGGTTCCATCGATGCATTACGGTGCAATAGGCGCAGTGAAACCCTTCGGTGAGCGTCGCTTATCGCCCCCACCGGCTGAAGGATAGAAGATACCGTGTGTGGATTGATACCAGAACGGCAATTACTACGCTCGACATCGGAGGATCGGATGATACCTTTGCACGCGTGTGTGTGTGTGTGTAACGACGAAAGAGCCCCTGTGTTCTTCAACCGTGGCCATCCAGCTAGGCAGCTGGATTTAACCAGTACCGGCGGAGAGTTAATAGTTGTCGACTCGGTCGGTCAAGTAACTGTGCGTTGGCCAATGGACGCGCAATTATCGCCGTTTACAGCGCTTCCTATGCCTAACGGAATCTGCATCATACCAGATTGTGGGCCACACAGCCCGGCCCCAAAAGTGTCCTCCACAGCAAAGCCTTTCAATGTGTGTTTCTTTCTTGCGTTCTTTCGTCAGACATCAACAACTGCCATTGGCAACAAAATGGTTCCCTCGGTCGGTGCCGCCCGCTGTGACCTGCAAAGAAAGGCACGGAAAAAGGTGGCTTGTGGCGCACATCGCATTTTCTCATTAAAATTTATCGCTTTTCAATCACACGCAATGTACCACACCATCTCTCTCTGTGTCTCTAAAACACACGGGTCTCGCGGACGGCCAATTGTCGTGCAAAGCAGTGCACGTGAAAGAGGTGCGAAAAACTCCCGGCGCGATCGGGAAAATTTCGTTTTCATCTGGCATGTCGTCGTCGTCGTTGTTGTTGGCCGGCGGAGGAAATGGGTTCGTGAAATCATCTCCTCTGGGGGCCTGCTCTGCAACGGAAAAGCGACCGCACTTTCACGCAGGAGGCTGTGCATTTGTTGTCTCTAATTTGGAAATGATGAGCCTGCGACTGCTGCTTCGAACGAGAGTGCGCACTTTCAACAAAATATTGGTTAACGACGCCGGGCCTCGAGGGGCGAACGTGACCACTCCCGAAGGGGCTGAGCTGCCCCCTGCGGTCGATTTCGCGTACATCCCTTGAATTTTCGCCTAATTTTTTGCATTGTTACTGTGCGCGTAAGCACCCCGGTGGTCGTAAAGTCGGTCAATTTGACCGCATTCAGTTCAGAGGTTTGGCTGAAAGTGCGGACAGAAAACCCCCGAGAAACAACCCTACAACAGTTGCGTCAACAACCCATCATTGTTGGTCGGTGGGCTGTTGGAAAAATGGAAGATTTAAGAGGTAATTATTGCTACGGTGGCTACCGGGGATCGCGAGCGCGAACGATCGTCGGCCGCACAAAGAGTGTTGGCCGGCTGGCTGCTGCTGTTTCCAAGGAGACGAAAATTATTAGAATCTGGAGGCCAATCATCACCCATCTCTTATCGTATAATGATCCGATCCTGGCACTGTCGTCGTTTCGGTGATGTAAGCTCGTCGAAAGAGCCACCGGTGGCACCCGTGTCCGTAATTTCTCGGTGCGACGAAAGCGAAATTTTGGATCGATTTTGCATAATGATACATCTCTTTGAAAGGGTAGCCAACAGCAGCAGCAGCAGCGATTTCGTTTTCGGGCCATCTTGAGCCATCTTTAGGGCCATGGCTGAGGGCCGGTGAGGGTTTCGAGTTTCTCCAAGCGTCAGCGACGCGAAAGTGAACGCCAAAAACCAGGAAATCCGTGCAATTTTTCGGACCGAACACATCCCCAGATCATAGCAATCCACGTGCTGTACGCGGGCAGCCAGCACTCTTCTCCATCTTGCCTTTCTCGCGAAGCTCCTCCGATGGTTGCTGCGATCAGTGCGCAACCACGAAGAAGCTGATGATTATTTGCTGAATTTTGCACTTGATTCTCGTTCGCGCATGGTTTCGACGAATTCTGTCGCTGAACTCTTTCTACGGCTTTCTAATTGAGTTTCATTTTCACCCAGAGCATTGCCCTGATTCCTTCTCACCATCCCAATCCGACTACACGAAATCTTGGGAAGCGTACACAACACGTTACACGGAACATAGATGCGTACTTGTAATCTCAAAGGGGGCCTCCTCTTCCAATGGCTACACGATCGTCTTCATCTTATGCCCTCCGAACCTAATGAACGAAGGGCAGAAAAGAAATGGGAAAGGAAGACGAATGAATAGAGAATTAAGATGCACCGATCGCGTCTCGGTCAAACAAAAGGCACCTCTCCAGATGCATGTCCTTGCTGCCGGCTTCATGGCTTAGACCAGGTTTTGCCAAAAGCTATCCCAAACCCAAAGATTTTTCGGGAACACGAGGATCACAGCCCGTCCTGCTTTTTGTGTTTCTTCCTTGGCCATTTTCGGTTCCTTTCATTTCGTGTGGAGCGCGCCCTTTTTGGTCAAATGGGAATCCACATCCAGCAGGTCGCCGGTTGCAAAGGGCTCAGGCGGAGATCACAGAACGCTCTGGAGCGAGGTTCGGACGAAGAAACAAACCGGTTCCGCGAGACCGTGGCGAGACTCTTCCCTTTAGCTCTGAAGCTTCCTGTTGCAAGTCAGCTGCGTGTGCTGCGAAAATTGGAGTGGCCACTTTTTGGGCAAATCGGCGGACCTTTCTTTCAATGCAGCATAATAATATCCGTAGTGCAAAGTTCTGTTGTCCACTCACCTTTTTCTCTGGCTTGGCACAGCCACGGGAATCAATCAGTCCACCGCTGGTGGGTCTGGCGGGCATTTCGACATCTGGCATGCTGACGGCGGCTGCCGCTGTTAGCGATGCCGGAAGCTTGCTGGCCGGTTCCTTCCCTTTCTCGAACAGAAGCTTCTCATTCGCCTGACCGGCTGCAGCAGTCGCGGCGGCCAGTTCAAACTTTTTCTTGATCGCCTCCAGGGCGGATCGTGTGGTGGCCGCACTAGCCGTTCTCAGCTGCACTTCCCCAATGTCGGTGGGCTGTAGTTCCAGCATTTTATTGTTCTTTCGAAGCACTCCCGCCGTTGGAGTGCAGTTCTAGAGCGCCGACGGAGCGGAGCTTTCCGTGTTTTTGACGGGAAAGGTCAAGGTTTGCACTTCCAAAAAGCTCCACTCTCAGTTATTGTTCGCGTTCGCGGGGAAGCTTTTCTCACACACCAACGCGATCGTACATTCGCGTACACACGAAGTAGGCACAGCAAACAGCAAATTCCCTAACGGAACCGTGTACGGAATCGGCACACACAAAAGAACCGAAGGGGTACACGAAAAGAAAGAATATTTTCTCACCCAAAAGAGTGGACCACGCGACCACGATGATGCTGGCCCGGGCGCGAATAAATCACTTGCTGGATGCAACGGAGTACACAAAACATGCACACAAATAGACCATCGAATTCTGCCAGCAGGAGAACGAAATAGCACTTTTTTATCTACGTACTACCACACAATTATCAACGTGATCGGGAGCCTTCACACTACCGAAAGAGAACTGATGATCAAACAATAGATTCGGAGCACTAGGGATTGGACGATGGACTCGAAGAACACGGAAACACACACGAGAACGCGCAGGAACACCGAAAACACGACCGAACCGGCGAACTGCTTAATTTTACTTTTGATTTAATTAGCACACAGTGAACATTTCACTGTATTTAACGTCCCAAACAAATAAGAAACAAGAGACCGGTAAACACAACACGAATTTTTGACAACTCTTTACTTGTGTAAAACATAAGAAGAAAATAAGAAGAAGAATAAGAAAACATGAAATTTTTCTTTTTTCTGTTTTTCGTACTGTGTACGTACTTACTGTATTTTGTTAAGAGCCGAACGAAAACGCACCACCTAGCTTGAATTTTTGTTTTGTTTTGAAATAACCCTTTAGTTTCAGTACGTTCTCGTTCCTAGTAGAAAAATAAACACCTCACTTTCGAACCTGACCTTTCTAACCGAAACTGACCAACTTTTCTCTTCTCTCTCTGTATTTCTCTATTCTCTCTCATTTCTCTCTGGTTTTTCGACCCGAAGTCTAAACATTACTTACGAACGGGAAAGAGATAGCTGACGCTAGAGCGAGATGGTCGAACTTCTGTCTTCTTCGCACTGGTGCGGCACTCTTTGCGAACCCTTCGAATCTGTCAAAATGCATTGACATTCATTTTCATCGTATACGAGGTGTGTTCAAAAAAAATTGCGACTTTTGAATTTTCGCGGGCTACGTATATCCGATTTTTTGTGGCGTTAGGTTGCTAGATATGTCAGTGACTTATGGTGAAAAGTTCAGCCATTTTGAGTAATCGGTCAATTTTTGACAGCTGTTTAGCTTGGACAAGCACAGTGGTCCAAAATGCTACTGGTCCAAATTCATACTGAGACGAGATTTCTCACACGGAATTCTCACTCACTCCATATAAAATTCGTCTCACCAGTTTTGAAACCACTCACTGCTACAAAAGCCAAAGACTAAGAAAAGACAACTCCGAACTAATTTATTTTTTCATACAACACGTTAGTTAAGTTAAGTTTGTCAAATTGTGAATATTTGAGTTTATCAACTTTGGTTGTGCAGTAAAAAAAAATTAAGCTTTTCACCAAAGATTACATTTCCTACCCCTCACAAATCAGTGCGCGAGAAATGTCATTCTCAGGCTGCGTACGTGAGCACATCACTCAAAACTTTAGCGGAAATATAAACAACACCGCAAACGTAAACACCAAAAAGAAGTGACCGCCGGAGAGCGAGAAAAAACCCCGGATTCGTCGATCCGTGCAAGGATACCACTACGCCGGAACACTGTTTCCTCCGTCGTGCTTCGGTGTTTCTCGGCGTGTACCTGTTGTGTAGTGTACCCCCTCCGAACTGGCCACATTCCCGGAAGGGGTTTGTGCTTCGAACCAGCAAAGGATGTGGGATTCGTCCGTGTTTCTTAGTACATGTAAGTCCGTCGCCGGGCTGGTGCCCCCGGTACCCGTTCCTAACACACAATCGTTCTTTTCCCGCAACTTTCCCTTCACAGTAACGCCCAAGTTTTATGTCGCGCTCACTGGCACCTCTAGTCTCATTTCGGGTTTGATCCTCATATTCGAATGGTGGTACTTCCGGAAGTATGGTACCTCGTTTATCGGTAAGTCCGCGGGAGGGCCCGGTGGCCTGGCGCGCGATGGACAGCCCGCTTCAAAGATTCGTTCGGTCTATCTCCCCGCACCAGAGCAAGTGTCCATTAACCACATCAGCCCGTGGATCGGCGGCAACGACAATGGCACGGAATCACCGGCCCAGACGCCCACCCAAACGATGCCCGAGTGCAAGGTGTGGCGCAATCCGTTGAATTTGTTCCGGGGCGCCGAGTACCAGCGGTTCTACTGGGCGACCCAGAAGGAACCGCTCACGTTCTACGACATGAACCTGTCGGCGCAGGACCACCAAACGTTTTTCACCTGCGAAGGGGACGCCGGCAAGGCGGAGTACGAGATAATGCAGACGGCGTGGCGCGAGCGCAACCCGGTGGTGCGGATAAAGGCGGCCAAGAATGCGCTCGAAATCAATCCGGACTGTGCGCCGGCCTACATTCTGCTGGCCGAGGAGGAAGCGACCACGATCGTGGAGGCGGAAAAGATTCTCCGCACCGCGCTCAAGGTGGCCGAAGGGAACTACAAAAAGTCGCAAACCTTCCAGCATCAGGGCGCGGTGGCCGAAGGCATCCACCGGCGGGACACGAACGTGCTGATCTACATCAAGCGCCGGCTGGCGATGTGCGCCCGGAAGCTGGGCAAGCTGAAGGAAGCCGTCAAGATGTTCCGCGATCTGACGAAGGAGATTCCGCCGATCATGAACGTGCTCAACATCCACGAGAATCTGCTCGAGGCCCTGCTGGAGATGCAGGCGTACGCCGACTGCCAGGCGGTGCTCGCGAAGTATGACGACATTTCGCTCCCAAAATCGGCCACGATCTGCTACACGGCGGCCCTGCTGAAGGCGCGCGTGGTGGCGGAAAAGTTTTCACCCGACAGCGCCTCCAAGCGCGGCCTCAGTCCGGCCGAAATGAGCGCCGTCGAGGCGATACACCGGGCGGTCGAGTTTAACCCGCACGTGCCCAAGTATCTGCTCGAGATGAAGCAGCTCATTCTGCCACCGGAGCACATCCTGAAGCGGGGCGACTCGGAAGCGCTGGCGTACGCGTTCTTCCACCTGAACCACTGGAAAAACGTCGAAGGGGCGCTCAACCTGCTGCACTGCACCTGGGAGGGCACGTTCCGGATGCTCCCGTATCCGCTCGAGCGGGGCCACCTCTTCTACCCCTACCCGACGTGTACCGAGTGTGCCGACCGCGAACTGTTGCCCTCGTTCCACGAGGTGTCCGTGTACCCGAAGAAGGAGCTGCCATTTTTCATCCTCTTCACCGCCGGCCTCTGTTCCATCACGGCCCTGCTGGCCCTGCTCACCCACCAGTACCCGGAGTCGATGGGCATCTTTGCCAGCACCACGCTCAACTGGTTCTCGCTGCCGTTCCACTTCGTCAAGGAGCGCATCGAAGCCATTTGGCCGTGCAATCTGCTGCAGCAGCTGTCCCGCATCTAAGCCCTAGGACGCTTTCTTCCCCGTAACACGCAAACACGCCTCTCTACTAGAGCTCCTGACGACCCCGTGGTGGTGGCCCGCGGTCAGCACGACGACCCGCGCTCCCCGTTTTAATCCAGGCGTAGCAACTCCACGTCAAAGCGCACAAACTACCCGGGAAACCTCCGGAAGTCACCCCGGTCACCCGTGCCCCAGTGTCGTCGTCGTCGTCGGTCGGTTGTAATAAAAGTTTTGTGGATTAATGTGTACTTATATTATGCGCGCGCAGGCGGATTGTGGATTGTGATGTATTTTGTGTGCGTAGGCCCGGTCGTGGGTCTACGCCGCAAATTATTATTCTTAAAAATGTGTCTATCAGTCTGCTTGTGTTTATTTTTTTAGTATTCCCTTTTTTAACGTAATTTGCTCTGCATAATGTGTGTGTGTGTGTTGTGTGCGAAAATATAGTTTCGCGGCAGATGATGATAGAGATTATAGAGAATACAAATAAAAGTATAAATTATGTGAAATGAACACATGCAAAAGACGCCCAAGGTTTTGTCGTGTCTCTCTCTCTCTTTGCGGATAATTAGGAAATATTGAGACAAAAGGGAATAAAATATGATCCGAGTATGATTTCAGCAACCTTCCCAAGAAGGCATTTGACCAAACTCATATTGTTCTTGTTCTCATCGTTGTAATCTCATCTCATCTACTGCATCCTAATGAAACAACGGGGTTGCTAAGCTATCCGCTGCCACCAAGGGCTACTGAGACACATATCCTTTCGAGGATGCTTTCAGTTTCTTTCCGTTCATCAACCAGAGAAATACGGACTCCGCTATGCTGAAAATTCAATAATTATTTAAATGATATTTTATTATCAATTTTAATTACTTGTGGCTGCTGCTGCTGTGTTCGCAGTTTATCTTTTTCTATAAAAAAAGTACATGAGGCTTATTAAATGTATGTAACAGGGGAGAGAGATGTGGGGCGTTTGCTGATATTCGTTCGTATTTGTTTGGCCCTTTTCTTTTTGCTTGGCCTGACTTTGATAGAGGGTTTTAGGCAAACTGGAGGCAAGCAACGACCTTGCAAACGAACGGGGGGCTTGGCTTGGGAGCGCAAAACACGGTTCGGGGTCGATGCGCGGCGTTGTTTGTGTGTTTATGAAAAATCTATCATTTGTTTGTTTGTCTACCCTGGGGGCGCATTTTTGAGCTCGATTGTGCTCGCTCTCTCTCTCTCCCTCTCTCGCTCTGTTTTTGCACAGTTGTGTTGTGTGTAAAAGCAATAATAATAAATCGCGTAATAACTAATAGTAATAATACATAGTTAAATAAAGAACGAAAAAAGGAAGAGAAAAAATCATTAAATAATAGTCAAAAGCAAAAATTAAAATGTCCAAAATGGCGCGCCTTGTTTGCGCTGCTCTTCTCGCTATCTTACGCTCTCTCTTTCTCTCTCTCTCTGTTGTGGCATCGCTCTTTCTCTCTCCCTCTCCGTAGTTAAAACTCTGTCTCTCTTTCTTTTACCCTTTTTTCCTATATATCGCAATAACGATGATCTTATGATGATATTAATGATCTACTTGGTTCACTGTGATCTCCATACACAGCGCCACGTGGCCCTTAAAAGACGCACATCCTTCACATATCTGGTGGTGGTCGGTCCATTGTGGTGTGTCCTCGGTTGAGTCAACGGACAAACGGGTAAAGCGCCCTTACTGCAACCCGATCGATCAGTTTAAAGAAACAACACACGAAAAGCATCGCTTGTGAACGCAGAATCAGAAACACCCGGCAACATGAGAGCACACAATCAAAGTACAGAAGTACAAAAGAAAAAACATAGAAAAACAAAATAGGCACATCATTTTACTCCACACCATCTCTCTCGCTATCTCTCTCTTGTCGTCGAACTGTTCGCCTCTGCTTTCGATTTAGTTCGATCTATCTAGAATTGATTGTTATTAAAACATGGCACTTTGCTAACGGTACACGGATTCGCTCTGTCGTTCACACGGTTCACACATTCTGTGTCGTGTGTTCTGCACACGCTTCGGATGCGTCCTCTTCGCTACTGTGTTCAAACAAACTAAAAACCCATTTAGTAAAGGTACTTTACAACTTGAATATTCTCAAATCCGATTCACAGACAAAGATTGAGAGGAGAAAAGGGCAATCAACATTCAATCACATCATTCGATGGTTGCTACAGATTGCTGCCACCGAGCAAAAATCACACAAATCAACAAATACTCTCGAAGTAATCAAAGTAGCCACAGTGCAAGAGCCCTTTGTTGAACGCACATCACTGATGCGTCGTAGTAGGCTCGAACCACCCCATATTGAAAAGACCAACACGGAACGTTTTAAAACCTAAATTTTAATCCATGTAAAAAAGCGCACAAACCAATAAAGATTGATCCGCGGACGATAGAAGAGAAGGTGTTCTCGTGTGAGTTGGGCGGCGCGCACTTGCGCGAAGGATAAAAGTCTTAAGTATGGGAGCAACAGCGCGCATGCACATCGCGAGTTGTGCTTCGCTGTCGTGTCCTTACCATGCACGCGCGCGCCCCTTTTAACAGGAATGTGTGAGAACCTAACCCCCCGCCGTCCGCTATCTTTCTTTATCCCTTTGAATCAACGCACAAAATCTGCGTCCATCAACCAACTGTTCGCACACACTCACGAGCGGTGTGATCATGAACTAAGCACACAAACGAAAGACAAAACAAAAACGCACGCACACACTCGTTAGTAGCAGAAGAGAGCAAAATAGTTGCAACCATCCTTGAGACACAGTTTTTTAATCCTGCCCGCCCTACGCCGAACGTACTATTCACAGTGCCGAGGGTCGAGGAGTAGGGTACGTCCTCATCAGTCGTACTCAGATACGCGCCGCTTACCCGACAGACTAAAAAAAACACAAAAACGGCCGCTCGCCTCGGCTGGCGTCGTCACTCTCTCTTTCTCGTTTGCGCCATACTACCGCGGCATATTGCTGTGATCCTCCACTCGATCCTCGATCGGACATGCGCCCCTCATCATCATCATCGCACCACATCAGTAATGGTGGTGCTGTTGGTTGTTGCCGGAAAGATGGTTCTGGTGTTGTTGGTGTTGGAATTGCTGATTCTGTTGCTTCTGCTGCTTGCCGTTGGTGGAAGACGTCGGCGTCCGTCGTCAGTTGCTGTTGTCCTCGCCATCGAGCGATTCGTCCTGTACCGACGACATCGAGTCGCTCTCGCGTTTTGGCGTCAAGCGGGACGAACTTAGGCTCATTGTACCACCACCTCCTCGTCTGAGCGGGGACACAAAAAACGAAATGTTGATTAAAACGAACCCTGGCACAGTTTGGGGATAGTTATTTCACACGGGGCTAGTAAGAAAGGGGCACGATGCAGCGAACGGAAGGGTGGAACGCCAGAATAGGATTAGACTTGAACCATTTACGGGAGAGAGAGATTAGTAGTGTTGGAGAACGGAAACATGCAACTTCGTCTGTCCTAAAAGGGGGCCACTGTAACTATATTCTATCGCACACCGAAACATACCGATCCTTGATCCTCGCGGGATCGTATCCACGAGGGACTCAATTCTCGTAGTAAAAAATGATTAAAACCAAGGAAAACACACACACAAACAACGCAAGAGGGAGCGCAAAAGCAAACAACGAGCAATCGGGCGCTATTGGTTTACCTGGAACACGGAGTGGCACACCACTCCATTGTACAATTGGAACGCATCACCACCCGACAACAACGATAACCAGCGCGCGCCTGAGGTGATATGGTTTTCGAAAATAAGAGGACCCCCGTTGCCTTCACATCCGGCCGTGTATCACACTTGCGTTGGGGGTCGCGTCGCAGGGACTCTGCTGCGACCCCGGGACACCTCTCTACTAGAGAGTGCCGCGGCTAATAACGATAAAATTCTACGAACAACAAAACAATGATCTTCCGCGTGGCGCGACGCGGCACCCGCGATTACTTTTTCGATTCTTTGTGCATACTGAGGAGGGATGGCCGGACGATCGTAGTCAGAGGATGAAAAGGTGGTCAGAGAAAAGAAACGAAACGACGCACATTCGGATCGGATAAAATAGAATTTGAGTTTTGTGTTCGATCACTCCGATTGGATCTCGCGAGACAGCGGCCACTTACCTCAGTTTCGATTTGAGAGCATTCACCTCCCGCGATAACGCTTCGTGGCTTTCGAGCATATCTTCGCACTCCCGCTGGGCCTTGCGTTTCTGTGTCTTCTCCATCTGTATCTCCACTTCCGCTTCGTCCAGATTGCGCTTCAGAGTCTTCATCCGGTTGTTGATCTGCTCGGGGAACAAAAAGAGAACTCGGTAAGCATTTGGAATGTTAGAGAATGGCGTGCTCCCCCCCCCCGTGACGCAGCACCTTCTCGATCTGCTCCTTATACTGATCGGCGTGTCTCCGTTCGTCCTCGATGTTCATCGTTAGCTCCTTGACCTTCTTCTCCAGCTTGCGGTTCATCTTCTGCACCATCAGCCGTTCCTTCGTTTCCGTCTCGAGCTGCTTCTCCAGGTTCGCATTCTTCGCATCGGACGAGGCGACCGCCGCCTTCACCTTGGTGCGCAGGGCCGTCTCGATTTCGGACAGCTTCGCCTTCAGCTCCTTGTTTTGGCGGTCCAGACCCGACCGGACGGTTTCATGTAGCTGCGCGTTCGACTTCTCGGTCGCCAGCTCCGTGGTGAGCTGCTCGATCGTTAGCTGTGCCTTGCGGTTCCGGTCAACGATCAACTCCGAGTTCGACTGTTCCTCCTCGAGCTCCTCCTCGAGGGCCGCAATGCGGGCCTCGAGCCGGCGCTTCTCGTCAATCATCAGCGAACCCTTGCTCGAGTTGGAGTTGATCTCCTCCAGCAGCTCGTCACGCTCGGCTTCGGCCGCCCGGCGCGATCGCTCCGAGCTGGACAGATCCTCCGACAACTGCATCGATTCGGCTTCGAGGGCCTTCACCTTGCGCTCCGCTTCCTTGCTAACGACCGCCAGCTCCTCCTTGGCCGCCTTAGCTTCCTCCGCGTCCCGGATGGCGTCCTTGATTTGTGCCTGCAGTTTCTTGGCCTGCTTCAGGGCGTCCTCCTTGACCTTGTTGTTCATCTCGAGCGTGGCCTCCATATCCTTGAGGTCACCCTCGAGCTTTTTCTTTGCGGCCACGGCCGCCGCCCGCTGCTTGCGTTCCTCGTCCAGCTCGGCTTCGAGGTCGCGCAGTGCCTTCACCAGCCCGCGCCGCTTCTCCTCCGACTGTTCCTCCTTCGCCTGGATGTCCCGCTCGAACTGGGCCCGCAGCGCCTGCATGTTCACCTCCAGCCGCAGCTTGGCGTCCTCCGTCAGCTGCAGATCGTCCTCCAGCTCCTCGTTTTGTGCCTTCACCTCCGCCAGCTGACTCTCGAGCGAACGCTTTGCCTTCTCCAGTTCGTGCACGTTCTTGTCGGCCGTTCCCTGTTGTTGTTGACGAAGGAAAGGAAAGTTCGTAAAGTGCCCCACACGTGCTTCCCCGGTATGTCCCCTCCGGCCCACCACTTACCTGTGTATTGGCCAGTTCGTCCAGCTCGTTCTGCAGCGCCTTACGCTTCTGCTCCAGTTCGTCGATCTTCTCGAACGCTTCGTCCAGCTCGCGGGTCAGCGAGAGCACCTTGGTTTCCTTTTCGCGCGCCTCTCGCTCGGCCGCGTCCCGTTCCTGGGCGTGCTGCTCGCTAATGACCTTCTCCTCGGCCAACACCTTATCGAAGTTCTTTTGCTTCTTCTCGAGCTCCAGCACCTTGGTGCGCTGGGTTTCCAGCTCGATGGTCGCGTCCTCCAGCTCGGACTGGATCTTTTTCTTGCTCTTGTCCAGCCGATCGTTGGCGACCTGAAGCTCCTGGATCTGGCGCTGCAGCGTCTCGATGTCCTTGTTCATCTTTTTCTTCGACTCCTCCAGCTCCTTGGCCACGTCCGACTCTTCCTCGGAGCGTTTCTTCATGTCCTGAATCGTGACGCTCAGCTCGGTCAGCTTCTTTTCGTAGCTCTTTTTGGCCTCCTCATCCTCCTCTAGCTGCTCCATCAATGCTTCCTTCTCCGACTCGATCTGGCGCAGCTTCGAGCTGAGGGCCAGCTTTTGGCGCGTTTCCTCTTCCAGTAGCTGCTGGGATTCGGTCAACTGACTTTCCAGGTTGCCGGCACTCTTGATGGCCGCCGAAGCCTTCAGTTCGGCATCGTCCAGCTGCTGGGTGATGTTCTCCGTTTCCTGCTGCAGCTTCGTCACCTTATCCTGCAGCTCGACACGTACCCGCTCCACCTCGGCCAGTTTAACCTTTTGAAACGGAAAACGGGAAGCGGGATGGTGTTGGAATGGAATTAAAAACCAATGGTGCTTCCAAGGTTGACGAACCGTCACTAAGTAACTCTTTCCGCTAGGAAACCAACTGAAGGGAAACTCAATTCTTACTTGCAAATACTCAACTTCATCCTTGCGCGTTTGCGTAACAAAACGGAACGAACACAAGAGAGCGAAAGTGTTTCGAAATTATGATTAAAATCAAGTGTGTACAAACAAAACCATAGGAAAACTTGCCAACCCCCCGAACCCCAACCGAGAAACGAGGCCGTTTACCTGGAGTTCTGCAATCTGAGTTTCGGCCTGCTTCCGGCGGCGATCATTCTCCTGGCGCGACTGGTTGACGTTGCGCAGCTCGGACGTGAGGTCGGCGTTTTCGGCCTCCAGCGTTTGCTTGCTCTTCTCGAGGCCACCCTTCAGCTTCTTCAGGTTCTCCAGCTGTTCGTTGATGGACGAAATCTCCTGTGCGTGCTTGTGGCGCATGTCCATCATCTGGGCTTCGTGGTTCGACGAGTCATCCTCGAGCGTTTTCTTCAGTGTGGCCACCTCCTGTTCACGCTTCGAGCGCAGTTCTTGTTGAGCTGTGAAAGGAAAAGAACGAAGATGAAAATCCGCTAGGGCAAAGAACACACACAGAACGCGTACCGGCGGTGGTGTCGAGCGAATCGAGCAGCTCGTTCTTGAGCGCCTCCAGCTCCTCGTTTAGGTCGCGCTTCTGCTTTTCGGCCTTCGAGCGGGCAATCTTTTCCGCCTCCAGATCCTCCTGGATTTCGGCCAGCTGCGACTCGAGCTCGCGTTGCGTCTTCTGGGCCACCGCCTTCGAGGCCGACTCCTCGTCGATGCGGACCAGCGCCTGTGCCAGCTCTTCCTCGCGCTTCACCAGCTGCTGCTGCATCTCCTCGATCTGCGTGCGCCGCTCGTTGATCTGCTCCTTCAGGTCGGCCACCTCCGTTTCGATCTTGCGCTTCGACCGGTCCGACTCCTGGCGCTGCTGGTGGTCCTTCAGCAGGCGCTCCTCGAGCTCCGCGATCGTCGACTCGTGCTTCGTCTTCAGCTTGGCCAGATGCTTCGCTTTCTCCTCCTCCTCGGCCAGCGTCTGCGACAGGTCGTTGGCGCGCTCCTCCAGCAGCTTCTTCTCCTTCACCAGCTTCTGGTTCTGGTCCTCGATCAGGGCCGTGTCTTCCTCCATCTTTTTCAGCTTCGCATCAAGCTGCACCTTCTCGAGTTGCAGCTTCTGCCGGGCGGCTTCCTCCTCTTCGAGCTGCTCCT